>NC_056736.1:100865064-101005064 GCF_019279795.1 Protopterus annectens
TAGCAAACCTGGCAATACTATGGTAGGCAGTAGCAAGTTTCTGAAGGTTAGCTTTTGAAATGTTGATAAATGAGGGAGAGGCATACAATAGTGTAGAGATGAGATGAGTTTGGGCAAGAGACACTCTGGTGGTTGCAGTAAGAAAGGGCTTAAGTCTATAGAGGGCACCTATCTTTTTATTAACAGCCTTGATGGTTAGATCAATGTGACAGTCAAAGTTTAGTTGATTGTCTATCGTAACGCCTAGTAGTTTAGTGGAACAATCAGGTTTAATAATAGTGCCATTGCCTGACACAATGGAAAAGGAGATAGGGGCAGATTTAAGAGTTGGGGTGAAAAGTAATAATTTGTTTTTTTGGGATTAAGGAGGAGACAGATTTGTTGGAACCATTTTTCCGCTGCTGAAAAGACATTTTGAGTGGAAGAGTGAAGTTCTTCTGGAGATAAAGAAGAACAGATGAGAGTAGAATCATCAGCATACTGAATACAAGTGGATGTCGGGAGTGAGGTAGACAGGTTATTTATAAATATGGAGAAGAGGAGGGGACCTAAGATGGATCCTTGAGGGACACCGATAGTGACTGGGAGCTGAGAGGATAAATGGCTGTCCCAGAGGACTGCTTGTTTTCTATCTTTCAAATAAGAGTCAAACCACTGTACTGACAAAGAGTCCAGTGAGAGAGATTTCAAAGTTTCCAGGAGAAGTTGATGGTTGACCATATCAAAGGCTTTTGAGAGGTCCAGGAATAAGGCAGAGGAGAAAAGGTTATTATTGCGATTTTTGTTGATGATGTCTGTGAAGGAGAGAAGGGCAGTGGAAGTACTATGGTAGGGCCTAAAACCATGTTGGGAGTCTACGAGTAGGCTGTTTTGCAAGAGATGATGTAAGAGTTGATGGTGTATACAACGTTCCATAATTTTAGATAGTGGAGATAGTAGGGCTATAGGCCGGAAATTAGAAAGTTCATTAGTGTTACCTCCTTTATGCAGTGGAATGATATGGGAGACTTTCCAGCAGGATGGAATAGTAGATTTGGTTATTGTTCTGTTAATTAAGATGGAGACTGGGTAAGCTAGTTCTGCTGCTGCTAGTTGCAGATATTCAGCTGGTAGTTTGTCGGCTGAAGGGGTGCATGGTTTGAGTTTAGAGAGTAACTTACGTATGTGGGTTGTGGAGACTGTACTAAATTTGAGAGTGGGGGTGTTATTTTGAGGAGAGGTCTTTGAAGGGAAGGGAGGGGAGTCATGGTGTTTGCAAGAGAGGTGACAGTTTCAGAGAAGAAGTTGTTGAATGTATTGGCTATTATATTGGGTGGGGTCTGAGCTAAGATAGCTGGTGTAGGTGTTTTGGTATTCCCTGGATGGAGCAGTTTATTGATTCCTGACCAGAATTTTTTGGGGTTGTGATTTTGGTTTTGTTGATATTGAAGGTAATAATTTTTTTTATCGAGATAGGTGAGTTTTTTTGTAGTATTTCTGAGGTGTTTGAAGTTTTGATGGTCAGTTGGGTCTTTAGTGGTTCTCCATTTTGTCCATAGTTTATTCCTAGCTAGCATTGTTTGTTTGGTCTGTTTGGAAAGCCAAGGGCGGCTTTGGATCCTATTCTAATTAAGAGGGGGCGTGATGTTGGAGAATTTGTAGGAATGTGTTATTGAAATGGGCAACTGCTTCGTCAAGTGGGAGGTGTTTTAGAGCTGACCAGTTACATTCTTTGAGTTCATTAAGGAAAGTAGGCAGGTTAAAGTTTCTTTTGTTATGTACAGTACGATAAGTAGGTTGTTTGAGATTGTTCTTTTTTTGTTTAGTGATGTAGGTGAGGAGATGGTCGCTGATATTGTCTGGGAGTATTCCACTTTCATATGAGAGGGGATTGTTGTTGATCAATATCCAGTCTAGGATGGCTTGTTTATTGGTTGATTTGTGAATTCTAGTAGGGGAGTTTATGGTTTGTTGAAAGTTAAAGAGATTGAGGTGAAAGGTAGGTTTGGGAGAGATGCAGGAGTTCCAATCAATATTAAAGTCTCCTAAGATTATGGTTTCTTGAGGAAAGGTACTGGAGACCCAGCTAAGAATATTTTCAAGTGTGTTTAAGTTATTGCCTGGTGGGATATAGGAACATATTATATAAATGGCTTTGCTCTTATTTACTTGGAGTTTGCTACAGAGTATTTCAGCATTGGCTGGGGAGGGAGGCAGGGAGTCAATTAAGGCCACTTGTAGTTGGGATTTGTATAGTAAGGCCACTCCCCCACCCTTTTTGTTAAGACGATCTTGCCTTAAAGTGCTATAACCAGGAGGAGTAATTTCGTTGTCTTTGGTCCCTGGTTTGAGCCATGTTTCAGTGAGACAGAGGATATCAAATGCATAGAGGTCAATTAAAGCATGGAGTTGTGTGATTTTATTGTTGATGCTACGAATATTTAGGTGTGCTATAGAAAGGGAGTTAGAAGAGAAAGGTGAACTGAAGTTGTTAGCAGTTTGGTTAGAAAGGGTGAGGCTGAGAGGATTGTTGGGGCCAGGGTTGGGGTGGATGTCCCCGTGTAACAGTAAAAGTGTTTGTGAGATTGGAAATATTTTAGAGTTTTTGGAGGGCATTAGATAAAACTTTCTAGTGGTTTGAAACCTGTTATGGTGTAATTTGTGAAAGAGAGGGGGAAGGTAGGGACAGTATGATAGGATATTAGTACAGGTTTGTTCTGCTAGAGGAAGGATAGAGGTTGTGTGTTTAGTTAAAGTAGGAGATCTGCTAAGTGTAGAATACTCGTAGGAAGTTAGAATATAGTTTAAAAGAAGGATGTTGAGGAGTAGCAGAAGATAAAGTAGTTTAAGGCTTAAAGGCATATTTTTAGTGAGATGAGGTTAGCAAGGTTGGAAATTGGAGGAGTAGGATGGTGGAGAGTGGGTTGTGGCAATTAGATAGGAGTATGGAGAGTGGGGTGTGGCAGTAAGATAGGAGTAAAGAGTTAACAAGTGTGAGTGAGGCAGGAAATGAGATAGGATGTGAGTGAATTGGAGGCGTGGCAGAGGAAGTATAAGGGTAGGGACCCAGGGGGTGGGTGGGATATGGGGGTAGGGAGGGGAGCGGAGTGAGCCCGCAGGGCGAACGGAGCGGGAAGAACCAGAGAGGGGACCAGTGGCAGTAAAACAATCAGAGAAGGAGAGAGAAGGACTGTGTCCTGCAGGGTAAGAGTGAATTCTAGGGTAAAGTATAGGGAGGACTATGGTGGGTTTGGGGAGATAATATAATTGTATGGTAGCTAAGTGAGTTAGCAGTGTTGGGTGCAGTATGTTAATATAGAGGGGTTAAGACTAGGGGATAACAAGGGGCAAAGTTGTACTGTGTGGATAAGGTAAATAATTAGTTTTCTAGTCGATGGGGTGCCACCTAGTGGCCGTGTCCAGGAATAGCAAGAGACAGAGCAAGCAGAGAGCTCACCAAAGTGTTGTGTCAAGGTAGAGGAGAGAGTTGCCTCAAGGCCAGAGATGAAGAAGGAGAGTAAGAGAGGGTCACTTAACTGCTACTAGAGGGGGTGGGGTAGGCTGCTGGTTAACTTGGGAGGGAAGTCAAATCACCCGGAGAGTAAAGATTAAAAAATACAAAAGTAGGACATACTTTTCAAAAAGGACTATTCAGGGTAGAAAGTCTTTATGGGGAGGACGTATAAATCCTATTCAGGACTTTGTTCTTTAATATGGAATCCACGGGGCTTCTTAAGCCTGGGTAAAGTCAGGAACTCAGGTGTACACAGCTGGTAACATATAAGGAAGAGAGAGAAGACAAAATAAGTAAATTAAGCAGTCGAGGATGTAGATAACAGACAACCAAAAATAATACCAGACACTCTAAAACAAGGTCAGAACAGTGACTAACCCTTTACCACAGTGTTAACAGGCTTATCAGAGAGGGAAATAAAACACAGAGCGGGGTAATACAGACAGACTATACTTATTTACAATAATGTCTGTTAAAGCTGAAAAAATAAAATCAAACTATGCAACTAATGTCACCTTTATGCCTTATGGTTCCTAGGTGGACTACTTACACCAATTAGGTAACAGTAGTTAAAACAACAGCATCAGGAAGTTACAGTTATTAGAAGAATTAGGCAATAATAACATAGGTTAGCATTTGTATAGACCAGCAAGGTTGACTAATAAGTAATTACAAACACTATTACCTTGCTGTAGTGATGTTTAAAACAAGGGAAGAGATCCCACACGTAATGCAAAAGCGTTGACAAAAGAAACCATCACAGAACAGTGATCTTAAAAAGCACAGCCCAAAGACAGCTATTAGTGGATACCTGTACTACCTACTATGTACAATACAAGCATTATAATTGATTCTGAGAGAATTAACCTTTGGTATTACTGCTGCCTCATATTATCAGGCCAAAAACACTTTCACTGTTAACGTAGGAGGCAATAAGGGTGCTAGAAAAGTTTTACTGGTATTATCCAATACGCGTGAAAGAAACAGTGTAAAAACAGTTAATCAGCTTAACTATTATATTGTGACGCCACATCCAGCCTTAGAATACTAGTACTGTGTAGTTGGGGACCACGTGGACGCTACGATAAGTGGCATTATTTACACAGCTTGAGAAACTTGACGCTGTAATAACAGAGTAAATATGCACTGACCGCTATAGTTGCTGCCTGATTAAGAGTTGTATTGCAAGCGTAAACGCTGTAGGTGACTAAAAGCGGCTTAGCTCCACATAAGCGACCAGCAGAGAAAACACGGGCAGAGCCCCATAAGCAGCAGTCAAGGGTTAACCGGCTTTATTCTGTCCCGGTTGCAAAGGTGCGCCACGTGGTTCCCAGCGTCGCAGTAGTGCAAAAACAGAACTATATTACGGCTTACAGATCCTATTATAGTCAGCAGGGGAAAACCTTGTAAAATGTAAGATCAAGTGTCTGTGAGAGGTAGTGATAGGGTATGTAAGCATGCATATGTGTGTGTGTGTGTATGGCAACATATATGTGTCTGCAGATGTATGTGTGGTTTCTGGTGAGTATCTATGTGTGTGTGTCTGTCTTGGTGATCACATTAGGAGAGATGTTTATTTAAGGGACATCTAGAGTAGGGGAGTTTGTGTGTGTGTGTGTGTGTGTGTGTGTGTGTGTGTGTGTGTGTGTGTTTCTGTATGTATAGGTGGCATTTTCTAGTTTTCTAACACTAAGCTCTGTAGAAATATTTTTATATCTTCAATGCCAGTCTTTAAATTGCAATTGATGTGCAGAAGTTAGTCATTTTGTTTGGGGGGTGTATCCATGACTATAATCAGGTGATGGGTGTCTGATCTACAGTGAATGCCTATTTGTGTGGGACTGTCTGTGAGTGTGTGCACGTGTATGTGTGTGTGTGTGTGTGTGTGTGTGTGTGTGTGTGTGTGTGTGTGTGTGTGTGTGTGTGTGTGTGTGTGTGTGTTTGTGCATGTATGAATGCATATATTTGAGTGTGTAAATGTGTGAAGGATAGTGAATGAGGGAGGATGCCTGTACCCAAGTGATACAATGAATGCCAATAGTGAGTCTTACAGGAGAGTGCTGATTAGTACCACCAAAACAATGAGTGATTCAGAGGCTAGAAAATTAGTCAGTAACAATGTGTTTCCTTATTTTGGCTAAACAAGTCCCTCAGTTGCATTTTATTGTAATCATGGAAGATTCTCATTTGGCTATAGCAGTTAGACCTCATGTGTGGTGAGGTCAATTCTTTCTGAATCCAGGTCACTGCTGCCAGAAAGAATGATTATAAGTTATTTATCCACTGCCAGGAAGATAGGCCTCCTGATATACCTTTCAGAATATAACTGTCATTGCATTGCAACATAGTGTACAATTTACATTTTGCATTTAGTGAAACAAATATTTACGAAATCTTTTCAAGTTGTGTAACATATAAAGCTTTATTGTTGACACCATTCCAATAGAAATGTATAGCATATGGACATGCCTTTTTATTTTTGATGCCATGCTGTACTCTTAGCTGTGTACTGAGTGCCATGTTTGTTCCTTAATGGTTCAATGTTTCAAATTTTCTGGTAAATTAAATTAAATATTTATGCTGTTTCTATGCCATGCAGTAGATTTTTTGGTTACTAATAAAGCAACAAAAGTGCCTGCTGCACTGAGTTATTTTACATATGTACATCTGACAGTGTGCACCTGAGTAGAAATAGAATGCAGGGCCCAATGTACTCTGTCAGTAATGAAAATTGAGAGATCCTTTGTAGATCCAGTTACAAAAGTAATAATTTCTTACAAAGCCATGGGCTGGATTCACGAAGGCTTGCACAGAGTCTAAGAGTCGTGTAAGATGGCAGACAGGCAATATGTCTGCCGAGCGATTCAGCAATAGCCGGCAGGGGCGTGCATGAGAGCTTCTAAAGCTACTCTTGCATGAACAGTGTTATGGTATACAAATTACCTCATTTGCTGCTGAAAGTTATGCAAATGAGGTAAATTTGCGATCCAGGAAACACTAACCTGTCCGTGGAAGAGTAGTGTTATTTGCAGAAATGTACTCCATTGGTAACGGAGTACCGTTCTGCAAATAGCTAAACGGAGCTATGACAGCTCCAAATAAAGGATGCATCTAATTGAGGAAGCATGCCAATGGCCAAATATAAGGCCATTGGCATTTGCAAATGTTGTAAATCCTTAAACTCCAGTTTTTTTCCCCCGATCGCCAATGTTTAAGCGTAGCGCAGTCGCGTGCAAACGTGCTGTACTTTAAATAAAATGAAAATAAGTGAAAAATAGCCACAAATGGGCATTTTCACTAAAAAGCTTGTTCTGCCATGCAGGTGAATGGCAGGCTGAAAACAACATGGCCACTGAGTAGTGGTTGCTAAGGGGGTAAGTTCAGTGTGAGAGATGTAACCAACCATTAGTAGGCAATCCTATGCAAATGAGGATAAGGATAGTGAATCCCAATTTTCCCTGGCATGTGAGCCATGTCCCTAGAGTGTAAGTGTAGGAGTAGGGGAGTAGTAGAGTAGAAGATAGGTGACATCATGAGGGGGTATATATGAAAGACTGTAAGCTGACTGGAACACAGTGGCTTGTGTTTACCCTGAGTTGCTCAGGATTGCAAGAGGCATGTCTAAAGTTGTCCTAGCTGAAAACAAGAAACTAAAGGTGTAAGCCATGGATATATCTGAAATTTCTTGCAAATGGGCCCACAGCGTGTGCGCGCATGTGCACTTGTTTGCGCGGCACTGCCCCTTCTGGAAACAGAAAGAGAAAAAGGAAGGAAAAGAAGTAACAGGAAGTTAACCAAGGAGAGCTAGCAGAGCTGCCAGGTGAAATATATCAGAATCAGCCAGTTACACAGGTAGTAGACTAGCCCAGACCAGCTCAGCAGTTTAAACTCTGCAAACAGCAGTCTACCCTGTTTTTTCCCAAGAGCTCTGCAACACTGCAGTATACAAAGAGTGAAAACTTAAAAAGCTTAAGTCAGACAAAATGTTAGGGGCTACTATTGCTATCATAAACCAACATGTGCAAGGTGCTGAGGGTGTTGATGTTGTGAATGCTGCTGAGCAACCCACAGTGAGGAGACGGAGAAGAGAGTACAGACCCAGTGTAACCTACCAGGGGCTACATGAGCTGGAGATAGTGGAGCGCTATAGAGTGGACAGAGACCTCCTGCAGCAAATTGTTGAGCTGTGCCAGCCACGCCTCACACACAGAACCAACAGAGGGGAACCCATCCCAGTGGATACCAAGGTATGTGTTGCCCTATGAATACTAGCTACAGGTACCTTCCAGAGACCAGCTGGTGATATGATGGGGATTTCACAGGCATCAGCATCCAGGGTACTGCACCAGTTCCTGTATGCCATGTCAGGACATGTTGGTGAGCACGTATATTTCCCCAGTTCCAGTGAGGCATTGGCCAGCAATATGCATCTTTTCCACTAAATAGCAGAATACCCTGAGGTAGTGGGTGCAATAGACTGCACGCACATACACATCAAAGCACCACCCGGTGAGTTGGGTAGGGTCTACATCAACCGTAAGGGTTTCCCCTCCATCAACTGCCAGGTTGTGTGCGATGCCCAGGGCATAATAATGAATGCGTGTGCTGGCTGCCCTGGAAGCTATCACAATTCCCACATCTGGCATCTGACGCAGCTGTACCAGAGATTTGCCAATGGGGACATCCCTGAAGGTCACCTAGTGGGGGATGCTGGATATGCACTGGAGCCGTGGCTGATGACACCCATCAGAAATGCACACACACCCGAACAAGAGCTCCATAATGAGGCACACGCACAAACAAGAAACATTATTGAGCGTGTGTTTGGGATGCTCAAGTCACGGTTCCAGAGCCTGGACACATCTGGTGGAGCCTTGCAGTACTCACCAACTACATGTACCCAAATTGTCATGGTATATGCCATGCTACACAATATGATCCTGTGAAAACAGCTGCAGCAGGAACAGCATGGGGCAGGGCCAAACAGCCCCCCAGTATTGCCAAGGCCTGCACAGGCACAGAGTGACTCGGAGGAGGAACAACCTGAGCCTGCCCCAGTAGACAGAAGGAGGCGTGCCCAGTATGCCTTGGCTTTGGCAAAGAGGCAACGCATAGCACATACACTGACTCAGTAGGAACCCTGGAAATGACACCTTTCTCTGACTCACACATACAATAAAAGGGAAGCCTAACTTGACACTACCTGCTTTCAAACATGTATAGGGAGTGTACTATGTGTATCTGACATAGGCAGCCCTGCAGCACCACCTGAGGCATGATTTCCCTATTTTAAGCAATATAAAGCAGTGCTAAGCACATTTTACCACTATTTAGGATATTTAAGCACAACTGCATAGAGCTGCACACCGCGCAAACTAGCGCAACATCGGGCAACGTTGGGCAATGTTGGGCAATGTTGGGCAAAGTCAGGCAAAGTCGAGCAAAGTTGGGTAAACATGCTCACACCTGCTTTACTCTTCCTTAACCAGTCAGGTCTGCCCAGCAGGAAAATAAAAAGCAGTGACAGGGCTCGAACTCAGGACACTGTGCACTATAGTCACAGTACTGAACCACTAAGCCATGACAGCATTTCACTGGCACAGACACAGCAGGACAATTGTAGCCTAACACAAACACAAACAAATGCTGTATCATGCCCTCTGAACTTCCCCCCAAGCCAATGCAGACAGATAACAGCAGGCCAGGCAGTGTGATGTGGGTTGGGTAGGCTATGAAGTCACAAACTAATATACGTGAAATTGGAAACTAAGATCTGTAGTACAGTAGTATGCCTCAAGCCAGTACAATAGGCAACAGTACAGACTGAAATGGAATACCTGACATAGCAGTGTAGGCCTAGCAAATGTGTATAAGTGTCAGGTGAACCCTCATCCTATGTACACCCACAGTAACAATCAGGTGTGCCCCCCGGGTAGAAATGTACAAATAATAGCTGTCCCCCTGTATGTAGAAATGTTGATAAGTCTATGCAAAGTGACTCATGGAAGCCCTGCAGGCACAGCGTGCTTCCTGTTGATGTACAACACAAAGGTGAGCCCTGAAGTAGAAACCAACTTGATTTTTCACACACATATAGTATATATGTCCATACTGGGCATGCTCACACACTTAAATTTAGCAAATTTCAGTCAGCAACATACTGAAAGGTCATACTGGGTGTGCACACACACTTAAATAAATGAAGCAAATTTCAGGCAACAACATACTGAAAGGTCATACTGGGCATGCTCACATACTAAGGCCATGTCTGAGTACAGCAGTGGGCCACACATATCTGGCAGTTGCATATGTTTTACCCCAGGAACCTGTCACTGTTCACCAATCCTGCCTTGTGCGCACAGTTATATGAAAACAGACACATATAATATATTGGATCCCTGTCATAATCAAACTATGTACCATAAGTACTTAAGTTGTTCACAGAAAGTGAAAAAGAAATGAAGATCGATAAACCTGCAATCAGTATCATGAATAAACAATGTACACTCCAAACATTATCCAATCCATGTTCTGGCAAAATAATCTGTGAAGAAGTCCATAGAGAACCATGACGCTTCCTTCCGCTATATCATAAATAGCAATGTACACTCATATATGTCCTGAGTCAGTGCAAACTGTAAATGACTGACATTGCCAACGTCCTGTCAGACAGGCTCATACATACATACCCCCTCTCACTGACAAAAGGCCCTATCATCATACCTGGAGATTGTGAAAGCACAGATATCACATATAGAATGGGTAAACAACTCCTTCCAAACCTGAAAACACGGCATCTGTAGGATTACAGTGTTTCCCTAGCTGTGTCATAAGTGAACTCCAGAATAAACAGACCCTGCACCTGAACAGTCTGTTGAGCCTCACCCTCTGTACAGGATATGAAACTGTTGAATGTGTTGCAGCAATGTATGGCACACTCCACAAGTGTTGGTGCACAACAGACCATGGGAACTATTGCCTTATAAGCCTATTAAGCCTGGTCTGCAAGGCCATGGAGTCCATCATGATGGAACTCATAAACAGAGCTATTGGGAGCCTACAAACACCCAGCCCTACCAATTTTGGTTTTGTCAGGGGCAGATCATGGTTCCCAAACCTGCTAGACTGTTTTCAGGGCAGTCACCCAGGACATACATCAATGAAATGAGCTACACATGTCCCACATAGACCTTGAAAAGCCCTTTTCCAACTTCCCAGACACATGTCGTATCCACAAAATCAACAACCTGTGCATAAATATGTATGTCATCTGATGGATTGCCAACTGGGGCACAGATAGATCACACAAGGTAAGAATTGTGGTCTCCTGTTCAAGCTGGTAACAACTGCTGTCCCCCATGGCTCAGTCCTGGGACCCCTCCTGTCTGGTGTATACTTTTCAGAAATACAGTCAAACACACGAGGGCTTTGTTTAGCAAAGTTTGTGGAAGGCTGCAAAAAAGTTGTCATAATTGATGTTTGGGACAACAGAGACATCCTTAAAAAGGGTCTCAGTCAGACAGATGTGGTGTCAAAATTATGGCCTCGAGCTACAGTCATACAAATACCACATAGGTGCCAACACCCCAAATATGGAGGTGATAATAAGGGATCTATGGACACAGGTGGATAGTCATCTCTACTTCCAGAAACACATTCACAAAGTGGTCAGACAATCATGCTATGTGTTCCCACAAACTGCCAAGGTCTTTGCATGTAGGTCAAAGGAGGTTCCCTCTACTCATCAGTCATCAGACCCGTCAGAGAGTTCCACAACACACTTGCGATGAATCTGACTAGGCACCTGCAGCAGCTGGAAAGACCAGTGAAGTACCTTAACAAGAGGATTACTGGCCTCAAACAGTTGCCTCATGCAACAAGACTGAATTTAACTCAATCTGTACTCTGTTGCATACTGTCTACTCAGGAGATCTCTGCCCAACAGACAGGTCCATGTCATGGCAACACTCAGATCTGCTCTGAGTTACAGTTCAATGGCATTAAATATACAGACCCAACTGATATTGCCAACAACCTGGCAGATAGGATCAGTGCTAACTTTACCCCCCTCTCACCCATGAAAGAGCACATCTCTATAACGGAAGACTGCAAAGTTGCTGTCATCATGGCTGCACAGGTAAAAAACACTCTCCAAAGCCAGTATCACAGCATCCATGGGACCAGATAACTTCCCAGGCTGTGTTCTATATAAACTACAGAATGAACAGGCACCACACTGATGTACCATGTTCAGTCATAGCCTCACCCCAGGCTTTGTGCCTGCTGAATGATGCACAGTGATGGTTATCCCACTACACAAGGGTGGAGACACCACGGACCCCAGAAACTAGCACCCCATTAGCCTGATGAGCCTGCTCTGCAAGGCCATGGAATGTATCATCATACAACTTATAAAAAAAGACATTGGCAATCTCCAAACTCTGGACCGCAACCATGTTGGGTTTGTAAAATGCAGATCATGTCTCCTAAACCTGAAAGACAACATTGAAGCAGTCACCAGAACTGCAGACAAGGGTAAGATGGTTCGGACAGCCTATGAAGATCTTGCCATGGCTTTCAACACCATCCCCCACTCTGGAATTATAGATAAACCCACTAAACTAGGTATAAATTGCTATGTCACAAGATGGGTTGCCAAATGGCTCACTGACAGAACACACACTGTGAAAGTAGCAGACTCCAAGTATGACTTTGGACCAGTGACAAGTGCAGTACCACAGGGTTCAGTCCTGGGTCCTGTCCTGTTTTGTATCTACATCCCTGAAGTAAACTTTAACATGGAAGGTCTGTGGCTAATGAAGTTTCCAGATGACTGCAAACTAGGAGCCATAACTGTAAATACTAAAGATGTGGACATCCTACAAAAGGGCCTCACTGAGACAGATGCCTGGTGTCAAAGCCATGGCCTCAAGCTCAATACCAATAAGTGCATTGTCATCCCCTTTGGTAAAAACTCTGTAGCCATGAACTACAACATAGGCGGTAGTATACTTAACACTGAAAGTGTGATAAGAGACCTTGGGTCACTGGTGGACAGTGGACACACCTGTGATAATCACATCCCCACAATAGTCAGGAAATCTTTCTACGTGCCACACCTCATCAAAAAAGGTGTCTCGTGCAGAATAGAAGAGGACATTGTTTCCCTCTACTCATCACTCACTAGATCCATAATAGAGCACAATGCCCCTTTTGCTATGTACCTCACAAGGCATCTACAACAACTGGAAAGCCTGCAGAAATACCTCACAAAGAGCATTAGCAGCCTGAAATACATGCCATACACAGACCGTCTCAAAATACTCCAGCTGTACTATCTCGCATATCACCTACTCAGAGGTGATCTCTGCCTAACATACAAAGCTATGTCAAACACAGAGCTGTTGGACATGCTCCACGTAAAACAATCACAGTCCCTCTGATCTTTGGCCCCAAAACCCAGAGTGAAATACAAAAGGAAGGGGTGTATCCATTTACTTTATGGATACCCACACCTTCAGGTTAGTGGCACAGCATGAGGCCTTGAAGACCATGCAAGTGCAACTAACATTGGGCAAAGCTGCTTATCAGATTGTAGCCTGCTACAGATCACCTACCTTGTTTCAGGAACCTCACTCAGTATTCCTGAGAACAGTGGAAAATATAAAGGTCCTATCAAGCACCATTATATGAGGAGATTACAACTACCCAAACATTGAGTGGGAGAATTACTTGTGTACAACGTCCCTTGCCCAATGTTTCCTAGAGTTTAAAAACTCAAACGCCCTGGAACAGCTGGTCACCATGTCCACTAGAGGTGACAACATACTGGACCAGATCATCACCAACATGGGGTACCAGTGTTCCACAACAGAGATAAACCCCTCACTGGTAATATCAGATCATAAAGTAATCACACTGGACATCCACATCCCCCCCCCAGTCAAGGAAACCACTGTGAAGACATTTTCAAAAGCAAACTGCACACTTCCCAAGACCAAAGTGGAAACTTCCAAAGCCCCCTTGCTATAGGATAATGCTATACAATCTGCCGAATCATTTACAAGTGCATTCTATGAGAATCTACAGGAATGCATGGATCGAGACATCCCAAATAAAACCAAGATGCACTCCTCCAAAAATAAGAAACCAATCTGTTGGTCATCGCCCATAAATAAGCTATACAACAGAAGGAAGAAATGAACACATGATAGAGCAAACTTCACAAAAGGAAAGGCATCACTGATCATTATTAGGAAGAAACAATGATCGCTCATAAAATAATCCAAGGCCAGTTTCTAAAGACAAATTGCCAAGGAATGTAAGAATAACAACCACAAAGCCTTTGTTAGCTATACCAAACATTTAGGTGGCAACTCTCAAATATGCTGTCAGCTACTGCAAAATGGCAAAAAATACACTGAGCCAACTTACATTGCCCACATCCTGGGGGACATGTTCAGTGCAACCTCCCCCCCATCACCTCCAAACAGGCCTGTGTCCGTCCCAAAAGAATGCAGAGCCCCAGACTTCATGGACTTGCAAGTAAAAACAGCCCTCTCCAAAACTAAGAACACAGCATCAATGGGACTGGATGGTGTCCCAGGCTGTGACTTACACCAGCCCCAAAAGGAACTACACCCTCACCTACATTCACTGTCCAGACTCAACCTTACCACAGGCTATGTACCCAAAGAATGGCATACAGCAACAGTCATCCAGCTCCACAAAGGGGGTGCCACAACAGAACCAGGAAACCACTGCCTATAGGCCTACTCAGCCTGGTCTGCAAAGCTATGGAGCAAATTATCATGGAACCCATAAACAGAGACATTGGGGACCTCCAGACACTGGACTCTACCCAACTTGGCTTTGTTAAAGGCAGATCCTGCCTCCTAAACCTAGTTGACTTATTTGAAACTGTTACCAAGGACACAGATGGAGATGAAAGTAGTCCACACAGCCCACCTGGACCTCACTAAGGCCTTTCGACACAATTCCCCACTCTGGCATTATGGACAAGCTTACCAGCTTGAACATTAACAGCTATGTCACAGGATGGGTGGCCAACTGGCTCACAGATCAAACACACATGTTCAGAGTTGCGGGTGCCATGTCCATCTCTAAACCAGTCACAAATGGCATCCCACAGGTCTTTGTCCTGGGACCCCACCTGTTCAGTAGATACTGCTCAGAGGTACAGGCAAGTATGGGAGGAGTATGGCTGAACAAGTTTGCAGATGACTGCTAACTGTGGTTCATAATTGACTCTACGGCTGACACAGACATCCTCCAGAAGGGTCTTACAGAGACAGATACCTGGTGTCAAAACAATGTCCTCAAGCAGAATGCCAAAGAATGCATAGACATCCCCTTTGGATAAAACAAAAATGCACACAAATTACCACATAGGTAGTAATCCAGTATGTACGGAGAATGCAATTATGGCCCTGGGGACCCAGGTAGATAGTAAACTCTCCTTTGATGATCACATTGCCAAAGTGTTTAGAAATTCCTTCTATGTAGCCCACCTAATGTAACCCACTTTGTCAAGTCTGATGATGTCACCATCCTACAAATATACCTGTGGAAAAGAGAACTCCCAGTAATGTGTCTAGCGCGTCATCTTAATGCGTACTTCTCTAGTATTATAAAGTAGTTAGGTAGGGGTTTGAATCCTGCACTTGACAAGTGTATGTGTGCATCTCCTTGTAGAGTAGCAACCTTTTTGGAGACTCTTAAAACTGCTATACTTATCTTTGTCAAGTCTGATGATGTCACCATCCTACAAATATACCTGTGGAAAAGAGAACTCCCAGTAATGTGTATAGCATGTCATGTTAATGCGTACTCCTCTACTGTCATAACCTAGTTAGGTAGGGGTTTGAATCCTACACTTGGTGTGTGTGTGTGCTCTATGTGTGTGACACAGTTGGTCAATGTGTTGTAGGTTTTGCTTTTACTACTGTATGACATATCACAATGACAACAGTATGTGCATTGCACATCAGGTAGCTGTGTGGCAAATACATATACATAACATGTGACCTCAATTATTTCATAGGTGGGAACCCTGCTTTCTCCATGAACACATCTGTTATCTTTGCCAGAGTGTGCTGCAGCTTTCCAGACATTAGGTCACATCTGTATGCTTGTGACAAGCCCAGCTACTGCAGTAATCCCTGGCCTAGGTCATCCGTGTCACACACACTCAGTACGGTTTCTATTGAATAGTGTGAGTGAGGGTTTATGCCTGAGGTATATTTCAGTCCTGTTCAAATGCAGCAAAGTCTGTCAATGATGGCTATTCATTATAGGTGTACAACATCCTTTGTGGATATGCATGCAGACCCCTTATTGCTTATGTGATTCACCGAGGGATTTCAAAATACCTTTGGAAATGTGATTACCAAAGGAGAGATGATGTAACACTTGGTTGTATGTACACATCGGTACCTGTTCAACATGTTGGGGGCTACTACCTATGTGGTACTGTGGGGATACTATCTTTTGTAAAGGTGGATGACTATGCTTTAGTTGGCTTATAGCTTTACAGCATGGGTTTGACAACAGGTATCTGTCTGTATGATACCTTTGTGGAGGATGTGTGTGTCATCTGGAGAATGCATTATAGGCCACAGTATGCATTTCCAGATGTGGACGGACATATCCCTACTGTGTTTGCTTGTACCTAAGAGAGCTATATGCCAAACAGGAGTGGTCCCAGGAATGGGTGCAGGTGAATACCACTGGTTACTGGCATAGTATTGTACCTGAAGGATCCAAATGTTACTGTGTGTCCTACATCTGTGTTTCAGTTGTCAAGACATCATCTAATGATTGTTAATGGTCAGGCTGTTGAGGTTATGCATACTACCAGAATGCAAACTAATGACAGATAGTAACAGTATCACCCACAGCACAGTGTCAAACCATGTCATACACACGTGTACCCAAGTTCCAAAATGTGTGTAGTACAATGCATACTGGCCACCAATAGAAACTATGGAATGCTAACACTGTGTAATACAGGGCATGCCACCCTGCCCATGTGTCCACTATGCACGTACATGCAGACAGTGCACCTCCACCATGTTCACAAATGTACACCTGCAAATCTGTGCTGCACACATCCCACACGTACTGTCCACTCTCTAACACATGCTGCCAATACTACACACATCAGCCAAGTGGCACGTGGGTGGACAATACACTATTGGAATTAACACTGGTGTAAACAATACTACACTGACAATCATAGCTTTAATGCATCATGCCTGCTCAGCTACATCTTCAAGGATATCATTACACTTTACTGCTGACAACATGCTAACATTGCTATACTGCTATAAAGTCACCCTGTGCATCAGCACCATGTTAGCCTGTTCCTGCATCAATGTTACAGATGACAGGAGGTGGCACAGGTTTCATCATATGCAGAGGGTGTGTTGTTGGTTTGCCGGAGGCCTACATTGAGCCATACAATCGACATGCATGTGTTTGTGTGTGTGTGTGTGTGTGTGTGTGTGTGTGTTTGTGTGTGTGAGGGCCAAGAGTACTGGTATGGGCCAATGTTGATGTAATGTGTGTGGGTATGTGTTAGCCCTAGGTGTCTGGTTTATGTGTGTGTGTGTGCCTGCATGCACACAGTTCCACCATGTGGCTTCCATATACAGGGATTTGTGGGACAGCCACAGACTGTACCTGCCAGGGTTTACAGATCACCATCTCTGGCCATGGATACAGTACCTGTGCCTGGCAGGGGTGCTACTGACAGTATCAGGTACTAAGCCAGAATGGGTACTATCCTCAGAGGTAGACATATGTACACTGGACCCAGGTCCCAGCTGGGACTGGCCAGAGCCACGTGCACGTGGTCTTCTAGGACGGTCTATGGACAGCCCACCCCCAACATTGCTGGGGCTGGTACTGGCACTACAGGAGCAGCTCTGACTTGAGGGACGTCCACGGTGACTGCCAGCTGCTGATGTTGCTGGCATACATCCACGTCGATGTCTTAACCATCCCACACTGTCCTGACACATGGACATGACATTGCGGAGGACATCTAATGTCTCACCCCAATGTCTATCAGTGACCGCAGTGTAATTACAGATGGCACCTGATAGGTCACAGATACTGTCATTTAAAGTGGTGTTATGTGCCCTCTGTGCCCTTAGTCCCTATCTGGTGTACCAGTCCATATGTGCCTGTGCCTCCATGACAGCCTGGAACATGCGTGAGGTTGTAAGACCTGTGGCATGTTTGCCAGGGGCATGATGACCAGCAATGCTCTGATTGGAATCCCTGGACATCTGCCTATGTGGTACCATTTCAGATATCTGGGTATGGCTTCTGTGTCCATATGCATGTGCCATAGATACCACACTGTCCTTGCCATTCCCAACTGTGCACTGTCCCTCAGCTAAGGGCATTGGTGATGATGGATGTATTGGCAGTATCTGTGTGCATGGATAGGGTGGACACTTGTGTACTGTCGATTGGTGGCCCAGCAACAGACCCTGGCAAACATGCCTGTGCCTCAACACACCTATCCTCATTATCACTATTTGTGGCAGTGACATCAGGTTCCCTGCTGCAGTGAACCAGCCCAACCTCAGCACCTGTGAGAGGAAGACAGGAAACACACTTTACAACCTGTACATGATGTCAGAACACATGCAAACATGCACACATGCACACATGCACACATGAATGCATGCACACATGCACACATGAACACATGAACACATGAACACATGAACACATGCATACATGTACACATGCAGACAAGCACACATGCACACAAATACACTCCTCACTTAGACACACACACACACACACACACACACACACACACACACACACACACACACACACACACACACACACACACACACCACCAGCAATCCAGAACATACTCAATAGTGGTTGATGGTGGGGTACAGTATCACAAGCCAAACAGTCATATCACACGTGTCAGCATGCAGGAAGTGTGTTGCTCAACAGCATGTAGTGTGAGTGTAGACAGTCCTTGCTAATAACAGTATACATGGCCTTGATGCATGTGTGTTGTTGTTCAGTGATTGGCCTCACCCTGGAACGCAATGTGTACATGGACACAACATTGCTGTGCAAGTATTACAAGCTCTTCAATGTGCTGTGCACCATCACTCACAGGTATACATACCATGGCTGGATGTGTATCTGTGTTTCACATAGATATCCATTACTGATTAGAGCATCTGTGTCTTTAGCAGATAATTGTGGACACAGGTTTAGCTCATGCATGCTATGTATACACACAGGATGAGTGGTGCGGGTATACCTGATGGAATACCATTGCTCAACATAGCCATTGTACAGTAGTTATGGTGAGTGTAGAACATATTGTGGACATGCCAGTGACAGCCATGACATGGCATGCTACAACACAACTGCAACATTAAACATCACACATACTCAATGTGTGTCATGTGACCTATACACTCAATAGCATTACAAGACATATATGTGTCACTTTGTACAAATGGTGATTGCTATGCATATTGTGTATAGGTGCATATGTTTGCACACACACAACATTAAGGTGTATAGCAATGAATGCTATGTGTACTACTGTGGTTACTGTAACTGGATGGGGTGTAGTACCATGAGCCATCATCATGCAGCATCATGTGGTCACTCAATGCTACTAATGTGTGCCAGACCGGCACCTATCATGCTGTACCTGAACTGCAGTACCATGGCTACATTCACCAGTTCACAGCCAGTTGTTACATGGGTTTTTAAGGTGCCCAATAGGGAGCATTGCCTAACATGAAAGTGTTGTGTGTTGAAGAGTGTCGCACCACCCCATGATAGACCTCTACCCCTCAGGTATATTATGCGTGCTGTGTGGATGACATTTGGGATACTGGAGTGTGACCTTACAGCGGGTGTCTGAATACGCCATGTGTAGCATATTAACATGTACTGCGTATGACAAAGTTGTGTATGCTGTGTGCATGTGTATCGACTCTGCCTATTCAATGTGCACTACAGTGTAGCCACAATTGTTTGGGATGCTCTGTGTATTGCATGTGTTTGAGGCAGCTACTCACGTTACTGAGATGTGCATAGTCTCACAGCAAACATGCACAGCATGCATTATGCGTAGGTGTGTTACATGTGTACATGGCCTACAACTCACCTATGACATGCACATTTTATTTGCAATATTAAATGTAGAACACACTCACCAGCATGGGTCTGCTGCCTTGCTGTCACACCAGAGGGACCTACAAGGATATGAGACAGTTTGTCAGTGGCAACAACTGTGGGATTGCTACTGTGGGTTTGCAATCTTACAGTAGTACAATGGTTGCCAGTCACAGGCCTACAGATCATGTTCCAAATTATCAGTATTGACAACACCAGGCTCCACATCTTCTAACTACACAGTACACATCTCACATATGCATGATCTACCAATAGAGGTAACAATAGTCTACAGATATGCCATGTTACCTGCATGCTCCATGTGAACTTGCTGGGTGGGTCCGGCCTCCATGATGATACATGTCTGCTGTTGTTGTTGTTGGCCAGTAGCCACCAGGCTCAGAAGCAGCTCCTCCACTCTGGTGAGGGGGGATGGATGGTAACCCCACCACCTGTGGCAATCTGTTGTCTACGGACATCAGACACACGCTGATGGACATGTCTAAGTAAATCACTGCAGTGATGGTGTACCTGCTCATATGTCTGGTTATGCATGCCTATGTCATTTACCCTACAGACAACATCTTGCCACAGTGCAGTCCACTCATGCTGGTCCTGGCTGTTTCTTGAGAAAAGCAGTGTGTAGTGCTGAACAAGACTGGTTGTTATGATGTCATCCTCAGCAGAACTATAGGTTGGGTTGCGATGGTGCGCCATGAACCCTGGAAGACAATGAACAATATGTGTGAGCAATTCATGTGGCACAATTAACATTCTACAGTACAGATATCACTGAACTGCCATAAAAAATAACCTATTGTCTGTCAGAGGATACACACTTTCAATACCACATATCAGTGCTCAACCCACAACTGCCTGACAGTGCCTGGCACACTCTATATATTAAACCATGTTCTGCACAGCAACAAAGAGAAACCACTATGTAAGACTATACAACAGTACATGACACACTGTATGTGACACAATGTACCACCTAGCCACAGGAGGTATATATATCAAGATAATGCATAAAGAAATATGTCATCCATTGCAACGATTGTAAAGTCCAGTTACAGTATTACCAGTATACCACACTAGTTGTTGATGGCAAACCCCTGTCTAAAATATGTGCACATTCATGAATATAGGTGGCATACTGCTGTACTAGACTATACATGTTGCTAGATACGCACTTATATCCTGTAACACACATATGACCAAGGGCATGTTACAGGCATACCCACACACACACATCAGACATACATACAAGACACAAAGGTATGGCAAGCCAGATGAGCTTTACGTGTGTACCATACAGTACTGTGTGTCGGTACTTACAAAACCTTATGCCTGAGGTATGTAATCTGTGAGGACTACAGGGAGCACACAGAACAGTGGTTCCAAGCAATGTGGACATACACCATACTGTGCTGTTTAGGCTTACAGCTTCAGGTAGTACTACAGTTCATACAGGATTTGAATTCACCAGCAGTACCAATCAATAAGCATACATGTACTGCTAAACCTCCAATGGCACACCCCAGTTAACATCAAGGGACTACGTCAAACCGTATGCCATACTGCTTTTTCTGTCTAGCAATAGCATGCATATCTTTTGCTGGGATCAGAGCTGGGACACAAAATACCATGACAGAAACAGTTTCCCACTAAGCTATCCCACATATACACAACTGTGACACATTCACCAACACATTCACCATCCCACTCAGTCAACCTCACATAGCAATTGCTGCAACACGTACATGTGTATTGGTTCATAGGTAGGTAATAGGCTATTGGCCCTAGGGCCTATAGAAGCCTAGCCAGACAGTACCATGGCCTTTGACACCCAAGTAATTTAATTTCATGTGCCCCTGTCAAGCAGAGCCACAGAGGTGATTCTCAGGGTGTATTTCCTATCTCCCATCCAATCATCAAGATTATTCATGACAAGTGCTACTAAGGAGCTTTGTTTGCTATTGATAGGTAGTTTGTTCCAGAGTATGGGATGTCTCTAAGATAGGAATCTATCCCTCTAGCATGTTCTGTTTATTGATGTGACAAGGTTTAGGTCCCTAGAGCATGTAGCTCATAGGGATTGTGATCTGTTTACGTGGAGCATGTCCAACAGCTCTGGGTTTGACATAGCTTTGTATGTTAGGCAGAGGTCACCTCTGGGTAGGCGGTATGCAACACAGTCTAGCTATGGTTTTGTGAGATGGTCTGCATAGGGCATCTATTTGAGGCCAGTAATACTCTTTGTGAGGTATGTCTGTGGCCTTTCCAGTTGCTGTAGATGTCTTGTGAGGTACATACCAAAAGGGGCATTGTACTCTATAATGGGATTTGTGAGTGATGTGTAGAGGGGAACACTGACCTCTTTTTCCCCTGGATGACACACGTTTTGTGATGAGGTGTGCCACGTAGACAGATTACATGACTAGTGTGGCACTGTGATTATCAAAGGGGAGACTACTGTCCACCTGTGTCCCATGGTCTCTTATCACACTTTCGGTGTTAAGTCGACTACCACCTATGTGATAGTTCATGGGTACAGAGTTTTTACCAAAAGGGATGCCAATGCATTTTTGACATTGAGCTTGAGGCCATGGCTTTGTCACCAGGCATCTGTCGCAGTAAATATGACTCTGTCTCTCTCTCTCTATATATACATATATATATATATATATATATATATATATATATATATATATATATATATTAAAATACACATACAAATAAACATCCATTGGTGTACATATAGATATACATATAGGCACATATATAGTTCACCTTTTATGGTGGGAATATCAATTATGCAAAGGATGTGAGGTATACAGTTATGTAATCCAAAACTGCCCCCTGGCTCTCAAAGGAGACCAGGCAAAAGATTTTACTTAGAAATAAATTGTGGGCTAAGTGGAGAGCAACCAGAAATCCCTCAGAACAACTAACATTTAGACAGCTGAGAAATGCTACAAAAAAAGCTATTCTCTTCTGACAAAAAAAACTACTATTGTAATCTACAGCAAACTCACCACAATAACCCACACAAATTCTGGGCAAGCTTAAATAACCTCCTTTGTCCTGGCCACTCTAGCACTCCTTCTCCTCTAAGGTCTGAAAACAATATCTCCCATCAAACTGCCAATGCCTTTAATACCTTCTTCACTAACACCATACAAACACTTGCTTCTCAACTAGCCTCAGACAACTCTGATCTACCCAACTCCCCACCTGATTCTCAGCCAACTTTCCAACTCCAACCTATAGCTACCTTATGCATCCAAAAACTAATCCACAAACTTAAACCTTGTACCCCCTCTGCCGATAACTTACCATCTGAATATCTACAACTATCTGCTAAAGCAGTAGCCTATCCTATATCTATTCTGATAAACCGTACCATAATTGAAAGTACCATTCCAAATCTCTGGAAAATTTCCCACATTATTCCATTACATAAAGGAGGCAACTCTGCTGACTATTCTAACTACAGGCCTATAGCTCTCCTCTCACCTTTGGCCAAGATTATGGAAAAATGTATTCACCTTCAGCTAATGGACTACTTAATTCAACATAACATTCTCACAAACTGTCAACATGGTTTCAGGCCTTTTCATAGCACCACCTCAGCTCTCCTATCCTTCACCAATACTATCAATACCAATTGTAATAATACCACCCTTTCATCAGCACTCTTCATTGACCTGTCTAAAGCCTTTGATATGGTTAACCACTCCTTACTCCTGAACACTCTGTCATCTATCTCTCTTAATAACAAAGCAATTCTCTGGTTCCGGTCTTACCTTAGTAATACACAGCAAGCAGTACTTTGGGAGAATCAGCTTTCATCTCACCTACCTATTTCCATGGGAGTCCCTCAAGGCTCTATTCTTGGTCCTCTCCTTTTCTCCTTATTCATAAATGACCTCCAAATTATAATTCCTCAAGCCACCTGTATACAATATGCGGACGACTCTACAATCATATGCTCTGCCAACTCTATATCTGAACTCCAATATTTAACCCAGACAGCCTTCAGTACAGTAGAGACTTGGTTCTTGAAACGGTGTCTTCTCCTGAATGCCAAAAAGATCAAGCTTCTACTGTTCACCACTAATACCAAGCCCCCCCTTACATTTCTCCATCTAGTCCAATAATGGTACCATTATATCCCCCAACTCTTCCACCAAACTATTAGGAGTCACAATTGATAACAACCTCACCTTTGATATTCACATTAACAATACCATTAAATCAGTTAATAAAAAACTTGGTTCCCTTTATAGGATTAAACCATTCTTAACTCCAGCAGCCAGAACTACTATTGCCCACTCCCATCTAATTTCAACTCTTCTATATGCTGCACCCATATACACAAATCTAAAAAAAGTAATCTTGCTAAATAAGCCAACTCCTATAACAGTATTGCTAGATTTGCCACAGGAAACCCATACAGAACTCACCTTCACCAGCTAGACTGGCTTGAATTAGAAAACATTCTGATACTTTCCCAACTTACCATTGTTCATAAGATTTTTTACCAATCCAACAACACACCCATACTTAACAACCTTATTGCATCCTATAGAAATCTTAACTCATTACGCTCCTCCAGTAAACTCCTAGCTAGTACCTACAAGTCTAACAACTTGGCTGGTGACTCACTGTTCTCCATCTCTACAGGAAAACAATGGAACCTCCTACCATCTGACCTAACCTCTCTTCCCTCCTTTCCTCTCTTTAAACAAATTCTTAAGAAATATCTTAAAACTAACTGGCTTTACACTTGCTGTTACCCAGACTAATTCTAGGTTTCTTTTTTTATTCTCTCAAGCGTCTACTGTCCTCCCCCTATGTCAACTCCTCTGAAGTTGTAAATCCTGTAAACCCACTGTACTTCCCAGGATATCATTTGTATCCTGAAGGCAGTATTACTGTCATTTCTTTATTCTAATCCTGAAGGCAGTATTAGTGTCATTTCTTTTTCTTCCTCCTTTTCTCCCATTACTGTCTAACCACTTTGATATACTAACTGTCTGGATTATACTAGAGTAACCAAGGATGCGAATACTCTCTAAAAAATATCTTGGAGTTAGCCCTACAGAGTTGTTTTACTCTGAAACTACCTGTAGTTGTACTATGTGTAAATATATTATGTCGTATAATCATCTTCATATACTTTAATTTGCAATTTGAAATTATGTCTTGTATTCTTCCATAGTTTGTACCTGTTATACCTTTCTTGAATTTTTGTAAACAATTTTTGTTTTGTTCGTGTTTATTTGTTGAGCCTTTCTCCCCGTTTTGTCTGTTGTTTCTGTGTGGAACTTTTCTCCCCGGGCCTCTACTGAAAATGGAAATATATCCAGCTAGATTAGCCCGGTTAACAAATGTAAATAAAAATAAATAAATAAATAAAATTATAATATTGCACAGTCTTGTGTGAAATGCATTGAAGGTGTTCTCAGCCCATGTAGCTTTAGCAGGCCTCACTGGCTGCAACACTGCAAACCTAACAAATCACACCCACAGTGTTTAACCACCACATGTCATGTGCCAGCACTGTATGCTGTCTTGTTTGCCCCACACTACAACCTACATACAAATATGCACATAACAACCTTCATCAACATATATATGACCACCCTTGACAAACAGTTGCAGTATGTCCCTTGCTCTATGCACATGTACAGATGCTAATATATCTGACACAGATATATCTCTCCATATGTGTGTGCCATACACACACAAGTTCCACACTGTTGTAAGTCCCTGGACCTCACGGCTGACCTGTTGGGCTTTGCTGCAACATGAACAGGTGTCACATGTCAGCACACAGGAATATTAGAGGGTATATATAAAGCTGCAAATGCTAGATTGGCATACTAGCCTGGTACAGCAGTTACCAATGCTAAGCTACACGTTAATATGACTATCATGCATGTGTTACTCTGTCACATCCATGTTTATATAGTTGTATGCGCTACTCCCCCAAACCGCCATTCTCCACACTACTGTACAGAACACAGATAACATGGATCAGATGTTTGACATTTAATGCTGAACTACATATGTCACAGTTATGTCCCACTGCACACAGCTACACACTGATTTGTCCATGGCAGTAGTTATGCAGGGCATCTGTGCATAGATACATACTGCTGCCACATATGGATATTTCAAAGTATGTAGAGTACTCTTCAAAAACATCTGCTACATGCCAATAAATACATATCTGTTACATACTTTTGCTTTGTATATGTTGGTAGTATTACGTTCCATGTGTCTTTGGCTTTTTTTTTTCTGTTGATGTGGTTGTGTGTGTGTCTCTCTCTCTCTCTGTCTCTATCTCTGTCTCTCTCTCTCTCTCTCTCTCTCTCAATATCTGCAATGGAATGATTGCATGTGTGGGCATCAAGTACAGCCTGCTTTTATAGGTATCTGCACATGTGCATGTGATGGCCTCTGCATCAGTTGGTGGCCACCATTTGGTAATTGCATGCAGCCTGCTGTGTGGTAATTGCAGTACTGTCTGTCATAGCAACCCAATGCTATAAATTGCTATGTCAGTTAGGCATAATCCTTTTAGCTTTCCAAAGTGGGGTCCATGCTTGTTTGCTGTGGACACCGTTGTTTAAGTCAGAAGGTTGGTATACGTCTTATATCTGAAGCTAGAGGTGTATCCAATGATTTAAATGTTGTACTCAGACCTGAATGTTGCCACTTCCAGTACACAGTTGTCAGTGTAGAATTGTACTCACCCCTACAAATGCTAACACAAGATACATGGGAGTATGTAGTTTCTTTTCTACTTATACAATTAATTGCCATACAAAAGTAGTTATTGAGATGTATTCATTTGGCACATGAACTGTTTGTGAACTGCTATACTGTGAATATTAATGTACTCACGTCTGCACAATTTGTGCTTTTTTATTGTTGACATTAGCACAGGATGCTCAAGAAAACTGGAAAATTCCAGTATTGAGTATGCCTACCTACATCCTTGGTAGATCCTGAACACACAGGTATATTGTACATTTAGGTGGGGATGCAGACATACAGAGAGCATTATGTATTACTGTGTATATGTTATCTTGCTGGACTTAAAGGGTTGCTGTGTACCTGTTAGTTTAGCAAGGCATGTAGTCTGTCTGCATAGCTCCCAGCTGTGGACCTATCCAGATGGTAGCCAGACGTTAGGATGTTATTCTCTGTCTGTGCAATGCACAGGTCTTTTCAGCACTGGTACAATGGCATTGTTACAGTCGTTTGCTACCAGTACATGGCTACATCCTTTGGTATTTCAATGTTGTACTCCTACATAAGGGTATGGTTGTGGAACTCCTTCCAAAGCTAATTGAACAGTGTGTAACAGCAGAAAAGCTGATATGCCTGTGTGTTTCTGCCTTGGCCAGGCCTTTGAAACACTCAGGTACATATTTAAACAGAGTGAGGTAAAGGTAGGTAAAAGTGAGGTACACCTTCAAAATATTAGAGACAGTAAGTAGAGACTTCAGGAGAACCAGTGCATATGGATTACTACACCTTTTCTGAAGTACAAGCGGTGTCTAACTCCTACATATTTTCATTATTCATTAGGTGTAATACCATACCTTTCTGCTTAACATCAGTACTTTTCAGGGGATTCAGTGGGGACACAGCTAACATATGTTTCAAAATCAGGGACATCCCTGAAATGTAGTCACAGTTGGGATGTATGTCCTCTGCCCTAATCAGATATGCCACTGTTTGTCCTGCTATGATACTGTGTGGGGGTTGTAAAGTGCTGCTGTAACATCATTTACTGCTAGAATGGCTGGTTCTCTTATCACAGTCATGTAATGCAATTCCACAACAACTGCTGGTAAAGTTCCACAGAACAGGTTTTGTGTTATGGCATTCCTATTTTTCCTTTACATTCACTCATTCTGATACATGATATATCTATTTCAGCAACAACCTGCTGCATATCTACTGTGGCTTAGTGGTACGTCATGCAATCTAGTGTGTCCAAGGTCCAGGGTTCGTGACTGACAGAGGTGTTTTATTTTGCTGCTGAGCAAAACAAGGGCCCTCACATGCAGGGTGACTAAGGCACTGTTAAGCAGCTGTAAGTGGGTTTGCATGGGTTTGCGCGAAGCTTAGCAATGCTTAGCTAACCGCACACAAGCGCACACTTGCGCAAACCCACTAACTACTGCTTAAAAGTGCTTACTCCGCTAACCCTCGCGCTCATTTCTTTGAAAGAAAAGAAAATGGGGAGATAGGACAGTGGTGAAAAAGGGGCACAAAAAGGGAAAGGCAGTGGGGAAAACAGCTTGGGATGTGCAGGACGGGTGTAGGGAAGGACCATAGCTGCCCATTTCATTTACAGCAACAGCTGTGCATATGCAATAATTTTGGAGGGAAATATGAAACCTTCCATCCCTGAGAGAGGGGTGAGGACAACAAAGTATGTTGTACTGCCAATTAAATTACATTTTATATGTCTAGCAGACATGTGTGCAAAATGGGCAGCTATGTATGGGGCGTAATTTTTTTTGGAGCAGATTGCCCTTTTTTTTCCTTTTTCCAGTTGAGAGTGGAATGTGGGGTAGGGGATGTAGGTATATTTGGGAAGGTAGGTTGAGGAGGTAAGCAGACAGGACAAACAAGATGCATACAGGGGTGGAATATGACACATGTGGGGGGTGAACAACATTGACGGGGAAGGATGTTTGGAAACCGCAAGCCCATGAGTCCACAGATGGCTACAGTGGAACTGAGATCCCCACCCATGGGCAGTCACCACTGCACCTTCACAGACCAGAGGGTGGCTGTGCTGGGGGCTGCGTAGGAGGGGCAGACTCACCCGTGAGTCACACCACTCATTCCTCAAGCTGGCATAGAGGATCAGTGACAGAATGCTGGATCTCCCTACGCACCACAGCCTGAACCGTTTGGAGGGTGAGAGGAGGCCCTGCTCTGCCCACACTTGCACGGTGGGGATGAGCCCCATTCCCTGCAGTGCTTCCACCCAAAGGTTGCACAGGCCCAATGGAGGAGGAGGTCCCGGGTTGGGCACCAGACCTGCTGCTGCCAGGTGCCATCGCCAGCTGAGATGGGACAGGTGGGTCCACTGCGACCGGCCTTCCCATACGTTCTATGTTTAGGAGGATTTAATGACAATATGGATTGTTAACAGCCAACAGCATTCCAAATTAGTTGTAACAGCATGCAGTAGTATTCCCATTAACCCAACACACCAGAGTTCCAACAGTTGAATAGCAAGCATAACACATGCATATATAGAACAGCAGTGGACATTCCAACAGCATGCAGGATTAATTGGTGGCAACAAGCCACCAAGATTGTGGTATTTGAACAGGGCACATGCATCAAAGTGAATGCAGATATTTATAAACCAATAGGACATATGTCCCAACAAATGTTTTGAAATTAGACATACCCATTGAGGTGTGGAATTGCATTGTTTATGCACATACAGTAGGGTGTAAAAAGATACCTCCATTAATAACTTATATATACTTATAGTTTACACTACATTCCTATTGACTGCAGGTATATATCCTCTACATGTATTATTACATTAGGCAATGTCCATTAAATTGTGAAATGGGTTTTGCTAGTTCTTTATATACCTGACCTGTATCTGACATACAAACTGTCCGGGATGCAGATGTTACTGCTACATATTTATATATTATATTTATATTTATATATATCTACATATCTAGATGTGTTCAGGTGACATTATCAGTTATATTTTAACAGCCCCCTACATTTCTAGCAGCGCACTGACATTTCTGGGGAACACAATAACAACCTACTCATGTGGCAGATTAACCTGTACATGCCGGCCATGAACCAACAGTTGAGGACTGTATATATGCTTAACAACTACTGGCACTCCCTTTATCCACTTTATATGGGCCTACCCAAGTGTGGGTTGACAGTGCTTAATACAAGAGTACTATTTCTATAATGCAAGAGTACAACAACATATCAAAGAAAGTGACACAGACACACTCCAGGAATTATACCTTTATTAATTACATAACACACTTTTCTAGAGACTCTCTCATTTATTTGATATAACAGTGCATGCAGAAGACTTATTCAAGAAGTATTATACCTTTATTAATGGGTTACAACACTCTTTTTCAGGCTCTCTCACTTATTTTATATAACAGTACATGCAGTGAAATTATTCAAGACTTATACCTTTATTAATGGGTTACAACACTCTTTTTCAGGCTCTCTCACTTATTTTATATAAAAGTACATGCAGAGAAGTTATTCAAGACTTGTTATACCTTTATTATTGGGCTACAACACTTTTTTTCAGGCTCTCTCACTTATTTTATAAAACAATACATGCAGAATAATTACTAACCTGCCTGGTGGCACAGCCTTAGCAGCCTATCTGCATATGCTTGCTGACTGGCAGCACAGACACCTGCAGCTGTGAAGTAAATGAAGTGATATTGAGTCATACCTATCCATAATATAGATTACAATAGCAATTCTTACATACTTCATTCCATGGCTACCTACTCAGTAGTGGGGCATTTTCCATCCCACAGGCCTCCTGTATCCATTGGTTCAGTCGGTCCTCCTTGTGTCTCTTCAGGTCTGAGTAGTGGTGTCTGACCTGCTCACCATTCCAAGGGATGCCTGTGGCAGTGGAGAGATCATGAGCTAGACGGTTCCAGGCTTCCACTTTGTATTGGGTGCCTTGGAACTGGCCCTGCAGGAGTCTCTCCTCATGATTATGGACGAGGAGTCAAACCATTACTTTTGACTCCTCAATGCCCCAACATTGCGCTCGAAATCGAGAGCCCTCTTCAACACCAGCCATGCCGACTGCAGATGGCGCTACAACCAGTTATGGCAAGTATTCCCACCTATGGAGCTTAAATATGCCTCATTTCCCACACTTATCTGTGATTGGCCAGTTTTGAAGAAACTCAGCTGAAAGCACACCTGCTTAGCAATGGGTAAACTTCTATTGATATGTATGTGTGTGTTGAAAATGCATGCATATGAAAAGCTGTCATGGCTTAGTGGTTCAGTACTGTGATTATGGTGCACAGTATCCTGGGTTTGAGGCCTGTCATTGCCTTTTATTTTACTACTGGCCACTCGGGCTAGGAGGTGTGGCTGTGTTTATCCGACTTTGCTCAACTTTGCCCAACGTTGCTCTACGATGCTCGACGTTGCCCAAAGTTGCCCGGCATTGCGCTAGTTAGCACAGTGCACAGCTATGCTCAAACGTGTTCTGTTTGCGCTAGTTGGCGCAATGCACAGCTCCGCGCAAAGCTATTGCACTAGTTAAAGCAGTGCTAAGCTATGAGCAATTATACTGAAATGTGTTTAATACTGGTAAACTTTGCTTAGCAGTGCTTCACATTGCTTAAGATACGTTAGTTATGCATTCATCAGTATGCATAACCATTTCACTTTCTTACATATATATAAAATTCATTCACTACTACATAGGCCATTTCAATGCTTTTTACTAAAATTTCAATGATAAATGTCAGGAATTCTTTTCATATACAGATTTCCAACAGAAAATAAAAAGGGGAGTGGTGGGACTTGAACCGGGAATGCCTCCTCTTTATGCGAAGGTTCTACCACTACGCTATTGCTATTTTGCTTAATTTGCATATAAGTTTCTTATTATCCTCTTCGATGTCTTGACTGCTAACTGTAGCTAAGCAATGGGCAAACCCGTGCAAACACGCGCAACTACGGGCAGCTATATCGGGAATAATAAAAAAAAATAAAAGTTTTACATTTTATAATTGTACTGGGGTTTAGAATGTGGGGGAGTGTAGTGTTGGGTATGTACACATTTGAGTGGACTCGCTCATGTCACTTGACATTTCCCAATTGAGAGACTTGCAGGGGTGTGGATTTTTGGACTGCTCGGCAGTCTGACACTCCCCCTGCACTCGTGCATGCTCCATGTTAGTCTTTGAGTTGAGGCAGAGCGCCCTCATTAATATGCATGGCACGCTGCTGTCTTACTCTTAGACTGGTGTTTCCGTGTAAGACTACTTTAATCTTACACGGAGGATTCGTGAATCCTGGGGCATGTCTAGTTTAGCATTTGGATAGTCTTTTCCGAAATCCAGTATTACTAAATCATCTCTTCAAGAACTTCTTTCTATGGAAATAAGGACTTATGACATGGACTAGATAAAAGTGTCAGGCTGATTTACTCTAGGTAGCATTTTTCTGAGGCAGTCTTCTAGGTTGGAAAACCTTTTATAGCATTCAGTGAAGTGTAACTCCAAACCATGTAGAAGGTTTTTAATACTCTCAAAGCCAGTCTGCAAATTGCAAAATGAGTTGACTATTATTTTTTTTTCTTTAGTGCATTTATAATTAGATCGGCTGAATCTTGAAGCTAACAGAGACTCCATTTGGCTGGTAATACAATCCTGAGGTAAGCTAGCAGTCTGTAGTTCTATGTTACAGAAACTCTCCTTGATAATTAGATAAAATGTTCCCCTTCACATGAAGACTTATTTGGCCCTTGTTTTGAACTCATTTAGATGGTATGTCTTTTTACTATTTGTTTTCATTTTATTTTGAAAAAAAAAATGGAGATCTTTGATAAATAAATTTATTATTTTGTGCACTTCAGTAATTGATGCAGTTCATCTGTTTTTCAAAATATTTTACAATAGGAAAATGCAGCAAATCAGCAGGTAAGTAAAGCATTCCCTCTAGATGTTCTTATCCATATTAAATTTTAAAAAATGTAATTGTTAATGGTATAAAAAATGCCGACTCATGAGGCCTTCCATAAAAGTCTGTTATCTTTGAGATGCACTAACTAATGATAAATATTAAGATTAAGTCACAGGTGTTCCACCAAAAGTGCCCTCATTAACTCATAAACTCTAACTACATTATTGAGATTCCATTTTAAAAGTCACAATAAGACTGGCTTCAGAAGCTGTGCAAAGTAGAGTAGTATGCACACTTAACAACTCCCACCATTCCATCTTGCCAGCACTTCTTCATGTGTAATCACTGCAAACAGGTTTAAACTTCATTCCATTACTGCCATTAGCAGTATACATACTTCACCTGTCTATTGATCTGTTGGACAGGGTGAACTGGATACCTGACTGAAACATTGGAAATGTCTTTGTAAATGACATCTGCAGTCAATTCATTAACTTGCCTCTTTAGTTCTAACATAGCCAGTCCACCCAAGCACTTAACTTCTATGAGTGAAATTGGTCATTAAACCTATCATATTAAATCACATCAGATCATATTATTTGGCAGAAGAACACTAATAACATAGCAAACTTGCCCATTAATCAAATATAGATTTCCATCTCTAACTTTCCATCTCATCCCTTGCTCTACTTATATCATGCTCATACACAAGCCTCCACTGATTGCTTCTCTACAAGTTATTCTGATAGCCTGTGTATTCAAAGCTTCAGTAACTCTTACCATAATGAAATACTGCTGCTTAATGAATGAATCAAAAGCTGTCCCCTAATTTATGCTGTGTCCCTTCTTCTTCCTGTTCAGAGTGACCCAAACATAAATCCCTGATAATGATCATATGCTCCCAACTCATGTCTTAGCTTATCTTTATCAAGAAGAGCCATAACTTACTTTACCACTGTTCATACCCTTTTCTCAGTTTCATAAATATTGTTCATGGATTTCCTTTGATGATTTATAACCAATCGATATATTCTTCCCAGAATGTGCACAGTACTCAAGGTGTGCTGTATCATTATATGACATACTAGAAACATTATACTGTTTTGTATTTTTAACCTAACCTGCTGAGTAGATGACCTATCATTTCATTCACAATTGCTATAGTTACCATTTTGTTTGCCACTTTTACAGCCCCTCCATTCTCGCCCATGTGGATTCTGGTCTAATTCAGATGAGATATAATGATCCAATCCTTTAACTTCTCTTTCTTATAGTTAATATTACAGTACCTGTCAATCTATCTATCGATCTGTCTGTCAATCTAGCTATCTCTATTCATCTATCTAAACATCTTTCACTCCTACTCTTTCAATGTTTATCTCTCATACTGTCTTAAAAGCAAAAAAAAACAGTGCACATAGTGACCAGAATGTACACATCAGGAAATACATCCAGAAAAAATAGCACCAAACAAAAATAACCATGGGTTGAATTCAATAAAGACTATACAGTCTGCTAAAACTGTGTGTGCATCCCCCCATGACACTGACACAGTAGCATGACAATTTATCCAAGATGCAGGAGCTATTAAACAAGCTATAAAGCAATTGTGTACACTCAGTGCAAATTCCAAAAGCTATTGCAATACAGCCGCAGAAACTACTCTACATGGAAAGAATGTTAAGGGCTGTTGTTGGTCTTCAGTAAATGTATGTGCAACATGACCACGTCTATGCTGCTGCTGCTATTGCTGTTAATAGACCTCAGCCAAGAAGGAGAAGAGTGTTTAGACCCCATGTAACTTTTCATGGTCTGCATGAGGTGGAAACAGTAGTGCTCTACAGGATGGAAAGAGACACACTACAATAACTCTACAAATTCTGTCATCCTCAACTGACAGCAGGGGCAAACTGAAGGGAACCAATACCATGTGTAGCACTTAGAATATTAGCTACAGGAATCTTACAGAGACCAACAGGGGATTTGTTGGTGGTGTCACAGGCAGCAGCATCCAGAATCCTCCATCAGTTCCTGAATGCTGTGCTACAACATGCCAGTGACTGCATATATTTTTCAGTACATCTGAGGATAGAGCTACAACTATGCAGGATTTCTACTCTGTGGCACACTTCCCTGAAGTCCTGGGTGCCATAGACCGCACACACATTGAGATCAAAGCACCACATAGGGAACAGGGAAGGGTGTACATAAACAGAATGGGCTTCCACTCCATTAACTCCCAGGTCAGGTGTAAAGCTAAGGCAATCATCCTGAATGTGTGTGTGCTGGCAATCCCACAGGTCCCATATCTGGCACTACTCTTAACACCACCATCATGGGTTTTTCTAGGGGGAATTATCCCACAAGGTCATTTACTGTGTGATGCAAGGTATGCACTCAAACCATGCTACAATATATAAAACAATTTATATGATAATAAACTAACACTGGTCCTACTATTACAGATGGTAATGGAATACATACACTCATTATACCCATCTCACACATGCAGATAAATGCATATATCTGACATATGGTCTTCAATAATCAGAGAAAAAGGTTTAGCTTACCATGTGCAGATAACTTCATACATTTTAGCGAGGATGGTCCTGGAAGAAATGAAGCAAGATAAGGATGCAAATTAAACATCACAATTGGAATAACACATGGGGACAGTGAATGCACAATGTTGCCTATATATCCGTTGAGAATATTTTTAACTGAAACTTGGCTGACATTTCCACCCACAGCTAATGTGTAATGAACAAGTATGTCATTAATTCCACTAATTTATCAATAGCTTCACAAAAAAATTCCACATGAAGTTTTACTTAAATTTTTATGTATTTTACTATGTAATCAAATCGTAAAACTTGCCATATGTAAACTTACCTGGAAGCTCCTCCTGATACATACTTGTCCTACCAGACACTTCAGCACTGACAACAATCACATGTTGGCGTGTAGTTTCATCTGAGCTCTTTGAATCTCTAACAGTGGACAGAAATCTTTATTTGGTGTCAGTGGGGGCTCTGTAGTAGCCCCCCCCCACCATAGCCAGCTATTCACAAACAACTAAAGCTGCTCTCCTCCAGGCTGATTAAATCATATCAGTGGGCCTGTGATGCACCTGCTCATGAGTCCTGGTGTGACCTCCTACTGCATGGATGTCATTAACTATCTGGTTCCAAATCTGCATTCTGGCAGCCCTATTCCCACATCCTCACTCAAGCAGGAAGGTGCCATGGGGCCTGAACACCTGTACTATTACATCATTTTCTGATTACATGGATTTGTACACTTGGGTGACATAATCCTATGTGACACAAAACAGAGAAGGTTACAACCTATAAATATCACCTAACTAAATCCGTACTTATTTACACATATTTGTCAACAATAAGTACTAGAAACACACATTTCAGTTATTAAAATTGAAGGTTATGTGGCTGTACCACATCACACTCACCCACAAACCAATGTTTGGCCTAAACCAAGGGATACTACTTTAGTAATGTATTGTTTCCCACTGAAATAACAGGATGAGTTCACATTTTCAAGAGAAAAGCACTTGAAATACAATTTTGTTGTGGCAACACACAAATGGTAGGTGGTTCCCCACCCCAGAAAACAACAAGCAAATGAAAATAAAAGTAAGTGTAAAAAGCAAGGAATACCACATAATCAATTGGCATATATGATTTCAACATAATTCTCACAATGTGTGCACATTTACAACAGAAAAGTACATTTTATATGATTGCCAGTCACCTCTCACTGTGACTACCACTCTCCTGGAGCTACCACTGGGACAACTTAGAAGTATAGTACCCTGTGTCATTGACATAGTACATTACATTTCTCTGTAATAACATAGAAGATTGTAAAATAAGTCTATCTGAGAATTGTAAATGCCTGCCAAAAATGCCTGTGCCAACCACTATAACAAGTGCATACAGATCAAAGTTCCATTTTCTACTGCATAGTGCCTTTTTTAGGCAAGGCTCAAAAGACAAACCCACCTCCATAGACAACACAAAGAAAAAAAAAACTAAGGGTAATGCTGCTCAATGCCGGAAGTCTAAACCTCAAGATGCACGCACTTGAGACTCTCCTCAGTACAGAGAATATCGATATCTGTGCAGTAACAGAAACCTGGTTCAAGGCTCCCGAGAGCACCCCTGCACTAACAGGTTATACTTCCTACCATGCTTTCTGGCCCCAAAACTCAGACCGAACCACAAAAGGAGGTGGAGTATCCATATTTATCAAAGATACCCACACCTCCAGGTTAGTGGCACTGCACAAAGCAACAGAGACCATCCATGTGCAACTAACAGTGGGCAAAACTGCCTTTCAGTTTGTAGCCTGCTACAAACCACCCTGCCAAACACAGGAACCTCATGCAGCTTTCCTGAGAACACTGGAGAATATGAAGGTCTCTCCAAACACCATTATATTGGGTGACTTCAACTACCCAAACATTGATTGGGAAAACTATTCAAGCCCAAACACCCTCACCCAATGGTTCCTAGAATTTATAAACTCTAATGCTATGGAACAACTGGTCACCACTCCCACAAGAGAGGAAAACTAATTGGATCTAGTCATCACCAACATGGGGTGTCTATGTTCCACACCAGAGGTATACCCCTCATTGGTAAGATCAGACCGTAAACTAATCTCACTGGACATCCATATTCCATCCCCACCCCTAGCCAAGGAAACCACGGTGAAGAACTTCTCAAAAGCAAACTTCACACTTCTCAAAACCGAGGTGGAATCCTTCAAAGCCCCCAGGCCAGTGGAAAATACGGCCCAAAATGCAGAATCCTTTACAAAAGCATTCTATGGACACCTACAGGAATGCATGGAGCATGCTATCCCAAATAAAACCAAGACTCACTCCTCCAAAGGCAGGAGACCTGTCTGGTGGACCCCGGCCATAAATAAGCTATACGACAGAAGGAGAAAGCTACAACATGATAGAGCAAAATCCCAAAAAGGGAAGGTGTCTCTGATCAGTACTAGCAAGAAACTACGATCCCTCATAAAATCATCTAAGGCCAGCTTTGAAAGAAAAATTGCACAAGACACTAAAGATAATCACAAGACCTTCTTTAGTTATGTCAGAAACCTGGGAGGCAACTTCCAGATATGCTCTGAGTTAGTGCAAAATGACAAAAAATACACTGAACCCACAGACATTGCCAACATCCTGGCAGAAAGGCTCAGTGCAAACTTCTCCCCCCCTTCCCCCCAAACGAGAAAATGTCTATCCCAACAGAGTGTAGCCTCCCTGAGATCACAGATGCACAGCTGAAAGCAAAAAACACAGCATCAATGGGACCAGACGGTGTCCAGGGCTGTGTCTTACACGAGCTCCAAGAAGAACTAAACCCTCATATAAAGTCACTGTTCAATCTCAGCCTTACTACAGAATATGTAACCAAGGAATGGTGTACAGCAACAGTGGTCCCACTCCACAAAGGTGGTGCCACAACAGACCCCAGAAACTATCGCCCTATAAGCCTGACTAGCCTGGTCTGCAAAGCTATGGAGCGTATCATCATGGAAATCATAAACAAAGACATTGGGAACCTCCAGACACTGGATCCTACTCAATTTGGCTTTGTTAAGGGCAGATCTTGCCTCTTGAACCTGGTTGATTTCTTTGAAACAGTTACCAAAGATATAGATGAAGGGAAGGTAGTCCACACAGCCTACCTGGACCTCGCAAAAGCCTTCGACACAATACCCCACTCAGGCATCATAAATAAGCTCACCAGCCTAAATATCAACCCCTATGTCACAAGATGAGTGCAAACTGGCTCAGGGATAGAACCCACAGGGTCAGAATAGTAGGTGCCATGTCAGACTCTAAACCAGTTACAAGTGGCATCCCACAAAGCTCAGTCCTGGGACCTCTCTTGTTCGGCATATATTTCTCAGAGTTACAGGCAAACACAGGTGGACTATGGCTCACCAAGTTTGCAGATGACTGCAAACTGGGCGCCGTAATCGACTCTCCGGCTGACACAAGCATCCTCCAAAAGGGTCTCACAGAGACGGATAACTGGTGCCAGAGCCATGGCCTAAAGCTAAATACCAAAAAGTGCATAGTCATCCCCTTTGGGAAAAACAAAGTGCCCACAAATTACCACATAGGTGGTAATCCATTAAGTATGGAAGAAGTAATTAGGGACTTCGGGACCCAAGTAGATAGCAATCTCTCCTTTGACAATCACGTTGCCAAAGTGGTTAGAAAGACCTTATATATAGCCCACCTTATTATAAAAGGATTCACATCTAGATCAAGAGAGGTCACTGTGCTTCTCTACTCATCAATTATCAGGCCCATAATTGAATACAATTCCCCATTTGGGATGTACCTTACCCGACACCTGCAGCAACTGGAAAGACCCCAAAAGTACCTCACCAAGAGGATCAAGGGGCTCAAACAGTTGCCCTATGCAGCTTGGCTAAAGAAACTCCAGCTCTACTCAGTTGCGTACCACCTACTCAAAGGTGATCTGTGTCTGACGTATAAAGCCATGTCCAACCCAGAATTAATGGACATGCTTCACCTCAGGAAATCCAAATCCCTTAGAGCTACATGCTCCAGGGACTTGAACCTCAGCACAGAAATAAATAGGACATGCTGGAGGGACAGATTCATATCCCAGAGGCTCCCCTCACTCTGGAACAAAATCCCAATCCATGTTAGGCAGAGCCCCTCACTGACCCTCTTCAAGAGAAATCTTGACGAGTGGATGGAAGATCGTAAGTTTACCCCTGGGATCTCTTCTGTGTCCCTGCTTGACAGAGGTACAGTAAAGTAACCTTAAAAGGGCTACCTTCTGTGACCTACTATACAGAGGCACAGTCAACTAATCTAAAAGGGTGGTGAAAGCCAAACACACTCTGGCTAGGCTTATAAATGCCCTAGGGCAGATAGCCTAGTATCAGTCTATGAACCTATGCACCTATATATGTATAACTTGCTTTGTAACATATTACAAAATCTAGAATGTACTTGAAAAACACAATTATACCTTAGCAAAATTAGAAATTTCTCTGCAGATAAATCAAAATGAATCGCAATCTTCTGTACTCAAGTCTCCTCACCTTCAAGTTCCCTAGCTACACAGTTACATTTTTATAGTGTAGATTCAGGACTCGTTAGCATGGTGAAGTTGCAAATAAGATGTGAATCATTAGAGCTGCTGAATACCAAACTTTTGACTTCATGCAGCAGGTGTAAACTCAGTATAGGCACTATCTCAGTGTTAGTTGCTAATGGATTGCAAATGTGACTGATTAGTGGGAGGGAGAAGGAAGACCCAACAGCAGCTCAGACTGCTTTACCTGCATTGGGTGTATGACTGAGGATACACTTTAACAAGCTTTTAAATGGAACTAAACAGCACACACGTATCATTTTTGTTAACTAATAGCCAAACTCTCCTGCCTTTGCTGAAAAATGTTTTTCACTGTTAGCGTTGTTGCCTCACAGTAAGAGGTTCTCCCGTTCGATTCTCGGCTGAAGTGCCTTCTGTGTGGAGTCTGCATGTCCTCCCCACGGTCGAGTGATGTTTAAAGACATGCAGGTAGGTGCGTGCGTGAATGGGTGTGCCTTCTTTGAAGGTTGGGCGTCGGGCTGGCACCTCGGCACCGTAAAAATCCACTGCCAATCATTAGCGGACCGAAGTTCCTCTGTGGCGACCCCTAACCGGGAAAAGCTGAAAGAAGATGTACTTTTATCATGCATTTAAAGGGCGATGATACAAAATGCACTATAAACTGCATCTCTGAGAGTACAGCATAGATAAGAGAAGAATGGGCAAGATGCAGAGGTGCATTGATGCAAATGTACTTTAAATGCTTGTGTGATTAATCATTGCACTAAATATGTAAGCTACACATATACAACACACAAGTGTATATGTCTAGATAATACTGTGGTGGAAATGGGAATTACCTGTATGCATATGATTTGCCTTCCTGCTGCAAAGTTGTTTTTGAAGCAAGGAAAGATAAGACACTCCTAATGTCTTTTGGGGGTTCATTAGTATGATAGTTCAAATCCAGAGTTTTGAGTAAAAATCTGCAACATGCAGTAAATTGTATTTTGTAATGTTGTTTTTTTCTTAATATTAATATTTTCATGGCCCATGGCTTAGTGCAAATACAATGGAAAATATATTTTAAAAATTAATGGAAGTTTTTTCTATAATGAGAACAGAATGAATCAACTGTGTGTGTAGCACACCTGGTAAACATAATGAAGCACCCCGCATGTCGGACATGTAAATCACGGTTCAAGTCCCACATTTTTCTTTTAATGATAAAAGTTAATAAACAGTTTGTACAAGAATAATGCATGCTGGGCTTTGCCTGTCTTATATTTCTCACCTGTGGGCAAACACGACATAATGCTGCAGACAAAAAGGATACATTGTTACTTTAAAAAAAAATACATTCTTATATCTCTTGACTTCCATTGCACAAACATGCTAAGCAGCTCCACAACTCCTGCAGACAATAAAGAGACATTATGAATTTCAAAAAGATGCAATACTATGTGTGTGGTCTTTTATTGCAAAAACACACTAAGTGGTATTGCACTGTGATCAACACTCATATACAGTAATGAGTATAAAAAATATACCTGTGGCCTAGCTCTCACTGTGCCAAGAGATATAAGCTAAGGGCCACATTACAGGTGACACAGGGTTCTAATTCAACAAACTCCAAGTTGAATTAATGCTGTAAAAATTAACAATATAAAAATAATCATGTTTAGCTGGTGGATTGAGCATACACATGATATCATACATATTATATGTCTAACTGTGGATGTCAGTACAATTATGGTTCCACAATTAAACATTTATTTTCTGAACTTTCATGTCACACACATACATGGTTAACAACTCAGCTCTTTAATGTGTCTATATAACTAATGAGCATATCTGACAAATATGTCCTCTGTGACAATGAGCACTCTTGACAGTAATGAATGTAAAAAATATCCCTATTTCACAGCCTTCTTTGTGGCAACTGTTGTAAGTTTATGGCCCCAGTGCAAGTAAGCCAGGGTTCTAACCCAGCACACTGTAAATTCTATTAATGCTGTTCCACTCAGTTTTTAATACAAAATAACAATATACAGTTAATTATACATAAAAATAATTATGCATAGCAGCGAATATCATATGAATTATATGTGTGACTGAGGGTATCTTAACAATTATGTTTCTGTAATTAAAAGTTTCTTTTCTGCCCTGGGATGAACTTCATACCTCAATGGTAGTCATATACACAACTCATATAATGCAAGTCTAGCTGGAAAACTGAATGTATTGTGTGGTCTAACCCAGAAGTAGGAAATCTTTCATGCAAGTAATACAAATATATGCACTTTCACTATGTTGTCATACATTACTCCTGCATCACACATGTGAATGCATAAACCAGGACCTTGTCAGGTCGCACACATACATAGTTAACCACTCATTCACTCTTTAATGTGTCTATATAATTAAAGAGCATCTCTGGCAAACACTTCTTCTGTGGCAAGGAGGGAAAAAATATGTACAAGAGTATGTATTCCCTATTTTACATAGGTTTGAATCCCACATTGGATAAATTACTTTTAAAGGTGTGTAAAGCCACACAAAAAATGTCATAAAATGTATATTCCCCATTAGATGTGCACAAAATAAAGTCATCTAACAGATGTAGCTGCATACAAGGCATAAATTAATGCCAACTGTCACATTACCCTTCCCATTTGATAAAATGCCTTCCTCTCTTTTTGCCACTGTTGCTCTCAGCTTAACATCTTGCAAACATGGTTGACATGGTTGTGTGGATGTTGTGTACTAGCTGTAAAATGAGATATCAAGAATTGGAATAAAAAAACATTTTAGCTGATGTTGGGTGACCTGTGCAGACATAGCGGGAGCTAGGAAGGATGGTGCCCAATGTACGACTGAAAGTTGGGGTAGCAGAGTCCAGAATTTTCATTGCACTTCTCATAAAGCACCACAGCCATAGGCTGCTGCAGAGGGACTATGCCAGGTCTCAATATAAATCAGAGGCTTAGAACAGTCTATCCAAAGCTGTCTCCAGTGTGAGTCACATCCCACACACTGGGAAGCAAAGCAAGCTTCATTAGAATGACCTGAAAAGGCACAAGCAGGAACAGCTCAATCAGTGGCAGGATGAGTTTAGGAATGCTAACATCCCCCACTTGTGTAAGTATGCAGATAAAGATACTTTAAATTATATACAGAGCTGGAGAAAGCCAACATTGGTAGCATAATGCTCTTCTCTTTTTCTCTCGTCTTTATTTTACAGCTGCCCATGAGATTTCAGCCATTGGGAAGGCCCATGCTGAATGCTTCGAAAGACTGAGAAAAGTGAGGCGTATGTATGCAGCACAAATTAACAACTGTTTTATTACAAGTATTGCTCTTCCATACAGTTCTAGCGCATTAAGCATGCATATCATAACTGTAAAAGGTAACAGGTAATTGTAGGAGTCATTAGTAATAGTGTATCCAGACTTAGTGGGTTCAAATCCCACAAGTAGCAAATGCATACTAAAAATATATATTGAAAAACTGTTTCAACAAAATTGGCATTAATGACATTGTTAATTTAATCTGCATTATTTTTAAAAGCATATGTGCAATATATGCATATTTCAAAAATTATTTGGAACAATGCTCAGTCCTATTTTGAAATTTTAAAAAGTATAGTTAATGTAAAAGTAAAAGTATACTTTTTATTATAGTAACTAATTGTATGTGACATATGATGGTTCTATTTATATATATATTTCATTTTTTCTAACCCCACACCTTATCTCTCTTTTTTATTTTTATGTCTATCATCACATCATTCTGATGTCAAACTTTTCTGACACCTGACAAAATGATTTCCAGCACAAGGATATAGACCATCCAGTGTGGCTCAGTCTGCCACTCTTCCACTTTTTCCACATCTGCTGTACTCACCACATCTTGGACACAGCCTGGCAATGCTGTCTCTACAGCCCCTGCAATACCTGGGCCCTCAACATCAGGTAATATTACCTTGATAGCTGGTGCCGTAGTACATAAAGGAATACTGGTGAAGGTGTGGATTTTGTCACCAGTCATAAGCTGTCAGGGATTGTGTGTAAGAAAACCAAAATGTCAAGCACTCCAACAGGAAGTGAGGAAATGGACAGTGATGACAGTTCTGAGGGTGAGAATTAGACTCTCACTGCCCCAATGTTTGATGGGCATGGGCCTCTGATGCCCTCTCCCTATTCCCAATCATAGTGCCCCCCAACCTTTTGTGGCCCTCACCATCCATGTCTCTATCTTGTTTGTCCTTTGTCTACACCCACTTTCTCACCTACTCTACTTACCTGACCCTGACACACCTATGTCCTTTACCCAACATTCCTCTCATTTTGAAATAAAATAAAAAACTGGGTACCTTTTACACACACAAAAAAAGTTTCATCCCATACATAGCTCTGCACTTTGCACATGTGTCTTCTCAACACATGTGATTTGGTCCACTTGGCTATACGCCACGATTGTGTTGTTGCCACCCATCCGTGTTGAGGTGACAGTCCAAATTTATTCAATTTGATATCCTTCTCCATATTGCACTGTTGAAGAAATGGATAACTATGTTTCTCTCCTAATTACCTCCTGCACATTCCTGTATTGCTTTCCCTTTATTTTTCACTGTTTGTCCCCCTTTTCACCACTTTTCTATCAACTCCAGTTTCACGCTTTTAAGCTGGTCAAAAAATAGAATCACATATTACACACATGCCAGAAATGCCCCATAATAAAACCTATCACTTTTAGTCTTCTGATTTTGTACTGAGTTTGGCAATCCACACCAATGCCAAGTGACTTTGAATAACTCTTCACATCCTATGGCATAGAGGGGTTGCCATTGCACAATGCTGCTTAAACTTGCTGGGCTAAAGGAACACACAGTTAGAGCAGAGTAAAGGCAATACTTTGAAACATTTGCTCTAATATTTATTTAGACTGCTGAATGTATAAAAATCCAAACCCATATGTCTACTGTTGACATAAATACATTGACTGATGTTCATTTGTATATAGTTTCATAGTTTCATAGTTTCATAGTATAGTACTAGGCTATCCGCCCTGGGGCATTTGTAAGCCTAGCCATAGTGATGTGGCTTTTGCCACCCCATGAAATGGTACAAAAATGTACAGAATAAATCTAGAATACTGTGCCTCTGTCTAGTAGTGACACAGTGAAGGTCCCCTTATATAACAGAATTAGTTTACTGTGCCCCTGTCTAGCAGTGACACAGATGTAACCCCTGGGGTAAACTTACGATCTCCCATCCACTCATCAAGATTTCTCTTGAAGAGAGTCAGTGAGGGGCTCTGCCTAATACGAACTGGGATCCTGTTCCAAAGCATGGGAAGCCTCTGGGTTATGAATCTATCCCTCCAGCATGTCCTATTCATACTTGTGCCGAGGTTTAAGTATTTAGCTCTCGTGGTCCTGATTGATTTGGATTTTTTGAGGTGGAGCATGTCCATCAGATCCTGATTGGACATGGCCTTGTACGTCAGGCAGAGATCACCTCTGAGCAGGCGGTATGCTACTGAATAGAGCTGAAGTTTCTTTAGTCTGGCAGAATAAGACATATGTTGGAGACCCTTGATCCTTTTGGTGAGGTACTTTTGTGGTCTCTCCAGCTGTTGCAAGTGCCGGGTGAGGTACATACCAAATGGGGCATTGTACTCAATCATGGGTCTGATGAGGGAGGAATATAGGGGTACAATGACATCCTTGGATCTGGATGTGAAACCCTTCATGATGAGGTGTGCAAGGTAGAATGTTTTTCTAACCACTTTGGCAACGTGGGTGTCAAATGAGAGGTCGCTGTCTACTTGGGTCCCTAGGTCTCTGATTACTTTTTCCATACTCAGTGGGTTGCTGTCTATGTGATAATTTGTGGGTACTTTGTTTTTCCCAAAAGGGATGACTATACATTTTTTGGCATTTAGTTTAAGGCCGTGACTACGGCACCAGTTGTCCGTTTCAGTGAGGCCTTTTTGTAGGATGTGTGTATCTGCTGGTGTATCGACTATGGCGCCTAGTTTGCAGTCATCTGTGAACTTTGTCAGCCACAGCCCTCCCATGTTTGCTTTAACATCTGAGAAATAAATGCCGAACAAGAGGGGTCCCAGGACAGATCCCTGTGGGACACCACTTGTGACTGGCTTTGAGTCTGACATTGCTCCAGCGATTTTAACTTTATGGGTTCTGTCCTTTAGCCAGTTTGCAACCCATCTAGTGACATAAGGGTTTACTTTTAATCTGTTTAGCTTATCTATGATGCCTGAGTGGGGTATTGTGTCGAAGGCCTTAGCCAAGTCCAGGTATGCTGTATGGACTGCTTTGCCCTCATCAATGGCTCTAGTGACTGTAAAAGTCAACCAGGTTTAAAAGGCAGGATCTGCCCTTTACAAAGCCAAACTGGGTGGGGTCAAGCGTCTGTAGGTCCCCTATGTCTCCGTTTATGAGTTCCATAATGATTCTTTCCATAGCTTTGCAGACCAGGCTAGTCAAGCTTATGGGGCGGTAGTTTCCAGGGTCTGTAGAGGCACCCCCCCTTGTGGAGTGGGACCACTGTTGCTGTACGCCAGTGTTCAGGTACATATCCCGAAGTAAGGCTAAGGTTAAATAGCATTTTTATGTGTGGGTTTAGCTCCTCTTGGAGTTCACATAACACGCACCCCGGGATACCGTCAGGTCCCATTGATGCTGTGTTTTTTGCTTTGTTTAGGGCAGTTCTCACTTGGACATCTGAGATGACAGGGAGATTACATTCAGCTGGGATAAGTATTTCTTCTTTTGGGGGTGAAGGAGGAAAGAAATTTGCACTGAACCTGTCAGCCAGAATGTTAGCAATATCTGTGGGTTCAGTGTATTTTTTGTTGTTGTGAACCAACACTGAGCATATCTGAGGGTTTCTGCCCAGGTTTCTAACACAGCTGAAGAAGGCTTTGTGGTTATCTTTAGTGTCCTTAGCGATTTTTCTCTCAAAGTTTGCCTTGGATGTTTTTATGAGAGAACGTAGTTTTCTGCTAAAGTTGATCAGAGATGTCTTCCCTTCATGGGATTTTGCTCTGATGTGCAGTAGCTTCCTTCTTTTGTTATACAATTTGTTTATGGCTGAGGTCCACCAGACAGGACGTTTACATTTGGTGGAGAGGGACTTGGATTTGTTTGGGATTGCATGATCCATGCATTCTTGGAGATGTCCATAGAAAGCATTTGTGAAGGATTCGGCATTGTGGGATGTGGTATCCACTGGCACAGTAGGCTTGATACCATCTCAGTCTTAAGAAGAGTGAAGTCTGCTTTTGAGAAGTGTTTCACTGTGGTCTTTTGTGCTGGGGGTGGAGGTGGGATATGTATATGTATATAGTACTTCACTGTAGTCATTGACTCTCATATTTGCAGAAATTATCACATTTACTTACTTAATGCCATCCTGTCAATGTGTAAAAACTAGATTAAGATGGATTTGAACCCTGTGTCATTTGTACTCAAATTATGAGCTCACTACTCTTACACTGGCTGCCACAAGGAAAGCTAGGCACAAGGTGTATTTCTTACAATCAGTACTCTCCAAAGTGCTGATAGCTGTGCCTCACCACTTAGCATGTTTGCTTGAAGCAAGGTGAACCAACAGAAATATTACAATTTTCCCATTTAATCAGTGACCCATGTTTGCTAGTCACTTAACTCCACACAAATGGGGAAGGCAATAGTAACAGTCCTTAATATTATAAAAGTTAAGACACAACATTCCAGATACAAATTAAGGTATGACTATCATAGCATTTATCAGCTAGTTATACCATAACATATATGCATAAGTACTTCTTGAGTTCAAGTTGTATTTATTAAATGTGAATCTTACATGCACAAATACTTTGCCATTGATCGCGCAAACCAGTTGCTTGGTGATTCACTGAATGGCATGTATTACTATGCTTATTGCTCAGTTAGTCTTCATCCCATTAAAATTCATGTAAAAACACAACCAAAGGTAAGGGACATGTTAGTGACTGCACACATATTTACTCATACTCATAAGTACTTCTTGAGTTCAAGTTGTATTTATTAAATGTGAATCTTACATGCACAAATACTTTGCCATTGATCACGCAAACCAGTTGCTTGGTGATTCACTGAATGGCATGTATTACTATGCTTATTGCTCAGTTAGTCTTCATCCCATTAAAATTCATGTAAAAACACAACCAAAGGTAAGGGACATGTTAGTGACTGCACACATATTTACTCATACACATGTATGCTCTACACCCATGCACTTCAAAATGGATATATCAGTAATATTTCCCAAATTTCAAGTACACTACAAGTACACTACAAAAATAAACAGCACAACTACATTGTTACATCATCTAAAGCTTTATACTGATAGTAGACACTGAGATTGTCTTATACATATCTTAATGTGGACATCAATTCATCACAAATATGAATACATGTACAGCCACAGTTGCATCCGTGGTGTGTGTGTGTGTGTGTGTGTGTGTGTGTGTGTGTGTGTGTGTGTGTGTGTTACTATAAGTGTGTAATGTACTCAACATATTGAGAAACAGGTGCGTATGTCTCATTTCTGCCACATGCATTCTTAACAGCTTATTGCATCTAGTTTGAGAAGCTGCCTTTTAAAGTATATCTGCACATTGGAACCAAAACAGAAAATCCAAAGTCCACACTTTACACACCACTATCATGACAGGATATGTAACCTACATCATATAATGATGATTTCATCATCTATAAATACCACTATGACAAGGAAAAACATACTTTGGGGATGACGCACATGTTAACTACTGTGTTCTGCAGATGGGTATAAAATAGTTTGTTGGGGAGTCAACTTATCAAAACAGACACATTGTGTGTGTGCATCTGCATGTAAGTGTAAGTGTGTGTGTGTGTGTGTGTGTGTGTGTGTGTGTGTGTGTGTGTGTGTGTGTGTGTGTGTGTGTGTGCGAGTGTGTGTGTGAGTGTATGTGTGTGTGTGTGTGTGTGTGTGTGTGTGTGTGTGTGTGTGTGTGTGTGTGTGTGTGTGTATGTGCAGTCAGAAGACCATGAGTCTTAATCCTACTGTCAGCAGTCAAGAGTCATGCACAACAAAAATATTCGCAGTTGTACATGTCTACACACCCATTTCATACAGGTCTGCCAACATCTCCTCCCAAACATACAATGATGATTTCATTCACTGTAACATGTCCAGCTAAAGTTTAATACTCAAACTTGTGCTGTGACACTTGTGTTAAGTAATGTATTCTCTAGCTTGTGTAGCTAGTTAAGTAGGCTTTCTAATCTCACTGCAGTCAATTGATGTGTGCTTGTATGCATAGTCAGTACAGCTAATCTCACTGCAGTCAACTGATGTGTGCATAGTCAGTACAGAATGAGTCTGTATCCTGCTGTCAGCCATCAAGTCTCATGGAAAACAATACTTTTACAATTGTACATGTCTATACAGCCATGTCATACAGGCCTCCCAACATCTTCTCCCAAACATACACTGCTGATGTCATCAGCTATGAAGTGCTGTCTGATACTATGTTAACCAGACATGTTCTGTGGTGCCTGTGTTAAGTACTGTCTTCTGTAGTTAATTAGGTAGGGGTTCTAGTCTCACTGCGATCAGCATGTGTTTATGTTAAGTTAGTTCACATTCTGGAGGCCATTTTAGAACAGCATGTGAGACACTCCTACTACCATCTTCTTACCAGACACCACTGATATCATCAGCTATAAAGTGTTGTCTGACAGTATGAAAGCCAGTCTTGCACTGTGGGGCTTAAGTTTTGTGTTCTGTATATACTTAGGTAGGAGTTCAAGTCTCACTACAGTTGACTGATGTGTGTCTTCATTCATAAATCTGGTGACAATTTTAGAATGGCATGTGAGTCCACAGTGATGTCATGCACCCCTCCAAACATCTTGTTAAAATAGACTGATAATGTCATCCTCTATAAAGTGCACAGTGACACTATTTAAGACAAACTTGTGCTGTGGCACTAGCATTAATTCTGTGTTCTCCAGCTTCTATAACTAAAGAGGTACAGTTTCTAATCTGAGAACAGTCAACTTGATTGTGTGTGTGTGTTCATTCACATAATATTTTTGAGACAATTGTACACCAGGATGTGACTTCATTTTTATGCCAGACACTCCTCCCAACACCCTCTCAACATACAATGATGCTATCATCCTCTATAAAGTGCACTGTGACAGTGTTAATGTTTGACATATGTTGTGGTGCTACTCTTACATTTTATAGAATCCAGCTTCTATACCTACAAAGGTTTAATGTTCAAATCAGACCCAGTCAACAGCTGTGGTTGTGATTGCTGATACATTATGGTCATTGTATGATCTCTTTTCATTTAACTACCACTTAGGAGAACCTTTAACATAGCTACGTGAATCCAACACCCCCCTTTTCCCTCTGGCCACAAAACATCCTTTCTGCAGAGGAGTGGAGGATGTCCTTCTCTCAAAGATGCATACACACACATCATGAAGGAGATCCTTCCATGAACACACACATCATGAAGGAGATCCTTCCATGAACCTTTGCAAACCATCTCCAGACCACTAGATGTGTGATTACTAGTTTTGTCATGGGGTGGTACACATGTCACATATGGACAGAGGCAGTATGTAATGCAATAATACAAATACACACATAAACTAGTAATGTCTCATGACCTTATGAACATTTCACATATCAATCTTGCTGCCATCCACATGTGCTATGTTGAGGTGTGGATGTATAATAGTCCTATAAGAAGGCATTACAAACTGTGATATGAGATAATATATTGATGGCTGCTGCTACCCTTTGATGATGTGTTCCTTCCATAACAATTGTAGCACTATTTCTCCTGAGAAATGTTGACATGGGATGATACTATGTATATTGTTGGCTTAGTAAGGCATGTGTTTTTGTAGTGAAGCATATTAATATTCTACACAGTTTTCATTCAGACATCCCAGTCACACTTGCAGTATGTCACGTGCATGTGTATACCTACCACCATTAAATGCTGTCTGACATACATCAATATAACTTTATGCCGATTACATGGGCACATAAGTCTTTTTTAATCCACATGTTGTAATGCTGTTATATGCACAAACATATTACAAGTTTGATTCCATTGCAACATTGTTGAATTTATAGCATGCACAATTGTGTTGCTATTCCCAAGGATTACTGAGGCAGTCAGGACTGTGTGACTATCAGTATTTATATCAGTAACTGTTTCTCATGAGCCACATCCGCCTCATTTGTAATGTGTCTATATATGGTATCAGGGCCCTCACATGCATCTTTACAATGAAAAACATATATATATATATATATATATATATATATATATATATATATATATAATGTACAATTGATGTAATTACATGACATAGGTACAGCTGTATGACTGTTTGAAGACTTCCACTGTGTGGCAAATGATGCATACGCAAGGTTGTATTTGGAAGTGTTGTCAGAAATATTTTTTAAATAAGTACAAAATAATATGGGGAATACACAACTAAGTGCAGAAGTGTTTATGGAGGGCACCCTACATACTCAACCATAGGAAATAGACAATCTGATAGCTGACAAATTTGGATCAAACTTCACCCCCCCCCATCCACACTGGATATCACTCAAAGTATATATGCAAACATTATTCTGCTTATTTTCTCAAGAGAGTAGCCGATTTGTGTGCTTTTTAAGGATAAACACATGGCATCACTGGGCCCTGACAACATCCCAGGTTGGCTTTTCAATAACTTGCAACCTGACCTAGCTGACACAGTTAGATCCCTACTTAACCACCGTCTCCAGATAGGCTATGTTCTGGCATAAGGGTGTACTGCAACAGTCATCCATCTTAACAAGGAGGGGCCATCACCTGACCCAGAGAATTATAAATCCATACACTGCCTCCAGACAGGCTATGTTCTGGCATAACGATGTACAGCAACATTCATCTTAACAAGGGGGGTCCATCACCTGACCCAGAGAATTATAAACCCATAAGCCTTATCTGCAAGGCAATCAAAGGAATCATTGTAGACCTTATCAAAAAAATATACAGGTAATCTCACGACTGTGTACCCAACTAATTTCTGTTAAATCTGTTTGACTTCTTCAAGAAGGTCAACAAGAGCATGGATGTGGGAAAGGCAGTGCACCCCATTTAACTAGATCCAGCCAAGGCGTTTGACACAGATCCACACTCGGGTATTACAGATAGCTGTCTCAACTGGTCATAAGCACATACATCACCAGGTAGGTAACCAAATGGATCACCAACAGGGCACATACTGCTGAAGTGTGGAAACTCACCACTAGCAAATGGCCACTGACCAGGTCCGTACTACAGGGTTTTGTACTATGCCCTTTTATATTCAGTATTTACTTCCCAGAAGTCAAAACAAACTTATACAGCTTTTGTCTTACCAGCTTTGTGGATGACTGCAAAATCTGGACAATTACTGATATACTGTCGAAACTATTAACGCACAAAAATGATTTGTGCCAAAGCCATGGAAACACACTACATGAACACAAAATATAATTATTCCCTTGTGAAAAGCAAATTCCCATGATAATTACATAGATAGTACGCCTCTATGAGTAAACCCAGTGGTACATAATCTAGGTACTCAGTTACATAGTAATCAGAATGTTGACCACCATGTGTCCACAGTGGTGACAAATCCCTTGTATTTGTCACAGCTCATAAGTATGGGTAGAGCATCTACATCAAAGCACATTATAATGTCATTGTACTTGGTCCTCATCACACCAATAATTGATTTCAATGCACCTTTTTGCATGTACCTCACCACACATCTACAACAGCTGGATCAACCACAGAGTTTTTGCACAATCAAGATACATGGTGTAAACAAGAAGTCATATATAGAAAGATTTAAAGCCTTATAAATGTATTATATCTGCAACAGACTACTAAGGGTCGATATGTGGCTGGCCCACAGGGCACCCTAAAATCTGTCCTTGATGGCAGTGTTACACATTAGAGCAAAATGTGCAAGAGCAAATGTGCAAGAGTGACTCATTCCAAGAATGTTAACCTAGCATCTGACATAATAAATCATGTTCAAGAGCTAGGTGCATCCCTCAGACATTACCCCTTCTATGGAATATGCTTGCCATTCACATAAAGCAAAGGCCTTTGTTGACCCTCTTCAAGTGTAACATAGATAAATGGATGGTTAATCATGATTGTACTTCTGGAGTTGTGCCCATGTTCATAGGTTCATAGGTAGGTACTAGGCTATCTACCCAAAGGCATTCATAAGCCTAGCTGGAATGTGTTGGCTTTCGCCGCCCCCTTAGATTAGTTTCCTGTGCTTCTGTCCAGCAGAGCCATTGAAGTGATCCCTGGGGTAAACTTTCTGTTTCCCATCCACTCGTCAAGGCTTCTCTTGAAGAGGGTTAGCAAGGAGCTCTGCCTTATGTAGATTAGAATATTGTTCCAGAGCATGGGAAGTCTCTGGGACAGGAATCTATCCCTCCAGCACATCCTATTTATTGTTGTGGTGAGGTTTAGATTGCTGGAGCGTGTGGCTCGAGGGGATATGGTTTTCTTTAGGTGGAGCATGTCCATCAATTCTGGGTTGGACATGGCCTTGTGTGTCAGGCAGAGATCACCTCTGAGTAGGCAGTATGCAACCAATTGCAGCTGGAGTTTCTTCAGTCGAGCTGCATAGGGCATCTGCTTGAGACCAGTGATCCTCTTGGTGAGATACTTCTGTGGTCTTTCCAGTTGTTGCAGGTGTCTTGTAAGGTACATCCCAAATGGGGCATTGTACTCTATGATGGGTCTGATGAGTGATGCATAGAGGGGCCCAATGACCTCCTTCAATTTGGATGCAAACCCTTTTGTGATTAGGTGGGCCACATAGAAGGATTTTCTAACCACTTTGGCAATGTGATTATCAAAGGAGAGGTTACTATCTACTTGGGTCCCCAGATCCCTTATTACGTCTTCTGTATTTAGGGGGCTACCAACTATGTGGTAGTTTGTGGGTACTTTGTTTTTTCCAAAGGGGATGACTATGCACTTTTTGGCATTTAGCTTGAGGCCATGGTTTTGACACCAGGTATCTGTCTCAGTGAGATGCTTTTGGAGGATGTCTGTGTCAGCCGGAGAGTCAATTATATCCCTAGTTTGCAGTCGTCTGCAAACTTGGTCAGCCATAGTCCTCCTGTGCTTGCCTGTACCTCTGAGAAGTATATGCCAACAGGAGGGGTCCTAGGACTGAGCCCTGGGGAATGCCACTTGTAACTGGTTTAGAGTCAGACCTAGCTCCTGCAACTCTTACCATGTGGCTTCTGTCCATGAGCCAGTTGGCAACCCATCTTGTGATGTAGGGGTTTATGTTCAGACTGGTGAGCTTGTCTATAATACCTGAGTGGGGAATGGTGTCGAAGGCCTTTGCAAGGTCTAGGTAGGCTGTGTGGACCACCTTTCCCTCATCTATAGCCTGGGTAACTGTCTCAAAGAAGTCCACCAGGTTTAGGAGGCATAATCTACCCTTAAAGCCAAACTGGGTAGGGTCCAGTGTTTGGAGGTTCCCAATGTCTTTGTTAATGAGATCCATGATGATGCGCTCCATAGCTTTGCAGACCAAGGTAGTCAGGCTTATAGGGCAATAGTTCCCGGGGTCCATTGTGGCTCCACCTTTGTGGAACGGAATAACTGTTGCTGTACGCCATTCTGTGGGCACATAGCCTGTGGAGAGGCTGAGTTTAAACAGTGTGTTTAGGTGAGGGTTTAGTTCATCTTTGAGCTCATGTAGAACGCAGCCTGGGACACCATCCTGTCCCATGGATGTGTTTTTGGCTTTGTAGAGGGCTGTTTTAACCTGAGTGTCTGTGATTTCAGGGTCACTACATTCTTCTGGTATAGTTATGGGCCCTTATGGGGGTGAAAGGGTGTGAAGTTTGCACTGAACCTGTCTGCCAGGATGTTGGCTATATCAGTCAGTTAAGTGCATTTGTGCCATTCTGCACTAACGCCAAGCAGATCTGAGAATTGCCACTTAGATTCTTGACATAACTAAAGAATGCCTTGTGGTTATCTTTGGAGTCCATGGCAATTTTTCTTTCGAAGCTAGCCTTGGATGATTTTATGAGGGAACATAGTTTCTTGCTGATACTGATCAGGGATATCTTCCCTTCTTGGGATTTTACTCTTGTCTGTACTAGTTTCCTCCTTCTATTGTATAACTTGTTTATGACAGGGGTCCACCAGACTGTTTTCCTTTTCTTGGAGGAGTGAGTCTTGGTTTTGTTTGGGATAGCATGATCTATGCATTCTTGTAGGTGCCCATAGAATGCATTAGTAAAGGATTTGGCAGCTTTGACAGCATTATCCTTTAGCATTGGGGCTTTGAAACTTCCCACCTCGGTCTTAAGTAATGTGAAGTTTGCTTTTGAAAAGTTTTTCACGGTGGTTTCTTTGACTGAGGGTGGTGGCGGAATGTGGGTATCCAGAGTGATTAGTTTATGGTCAGATCTACCAGCGAGGGGTTGAACTCCGGTGTGGAACACCGGTCGCCATGTTGGTGATGACCAGGTCCAATATGTTGTCACCTCTGGTGGGGGTGTTGACCAGTTGATCCAGGGTGTTTTAGTCTATAAATTCTAGGAAATATTGGGTAAGGGAGTTTGTACTTGAGTAGTTCTCCCAGTTAATGTTTGGGTAATTGAAATCACCCAATATTAGGGTGTTTGGTAGGACCTTTATGTTTCCTAGTGTTTCCAGGAATGCTTCATGGGGGTCCTGGTACATGGTGGGTGATCTGTAGCAAGGTATAATTTGAACAGCAGTTTTGCCTGTTGTTAGTTTCACGTGGGTGATCTCTGAAGCCTCCTGCTGTGCCACTATCCTGGAGGTGTGGGTATCCTTGATGAATATGGATACTCCCCCGCCTTTTGTATTTTGGTCCAGGTTTTGTGGCTGAACTGTATAGTATGAGTTGTAGCCTGGTAGTGCTGGGGTGCTCTCTGGAGCCTTATACCAGGTTTCTGTTACTGAACATATATCGATTTTCATCATACTGAGGAGTGCCTCGAGTGTGTGCATTTTGAGGTTTAGACTTCTGGCATTGAGTAGCATTACCCTTAGTTTTTTGTTTCTTGCACTATTTATGGTGGTGGGTTTGTCTTTTGAGCCTTTCCTAAAAAAGGCACTATGGGGGTGGCAAGAGCCTTGGCCAGTATTCAAAAGCCTAAGGGTGACAGGTGCAAGCTGTCTCTAGCGAAGGACTATGGCTTGTCGAGCATGTCATCCCAGGCTGACAGACACTGGATCCCCTTTGAATGACACGAGAAGCTTAGCCAATTGTTGAAAATGATATTTTTCTCTCTATACCGTGGTATCATTCTTGGTGAGGGCAGGATGCTACTCAGGGTCAGGGTCATACCAGCCTGGGCTACGTGATCAGAGAGCTCCTCCATGTCTCTTTTCATGTAGTCCAGGGAGGTACGGCTGAGGTCATTCACACCAACATGGACAATGACAGAGTCATATTTGTACTTGTTCTAGTGTGACCTGAGTGCTTGTGTTATGTGGCGGATCCTGGCACCCAACAGGCAGCTAACAGTACCCTTCTCCTTGTTCAGCCTAGTGAGTGGGATGGCAGTGTGCCTGACTATAGAGTCACCTATTACTAGTGTGTTGGGTATGTTATTTTGCCTTAAGGGCTGTGATTGCGTGGCACACTGGTTTTGTGAAGTATGTGTTTCATGGTTTGTGTTGGGGGGGTGGAGGTTGCCTGGATATCTGCTTTGGAGGTCTCTGTTGCTTTTGCAGATTTTTATTTAGGGCCTCCGAGTATGTTTTAGTGTATTTATGTGTGTTTTTCGCCGGTGCTCGTTTCATAGGTCTATGTGAGACTGATGGTGTGATGCAAGTAATTCCCTTCTCCTCTTGACTGCCTGGTCCAGTCTTGGGTTGAGAGAGCTTAGCCTCCAGTTTGGCTGTATAATTGCATCTCTTGCATGTATTAGTGTTTGGAGGAAGGAGGAGAGGGTTGTCTGTGTACATGAGGCAATTGTAACATTGCCTCAAAATGACCAGATTCACCAGTTGGACCAGAGAGTACACCTGAAACTGCCCTTTGGACATGCCTGGATAGGTACAGTGAACTGTTTTCCTGATTGGCTGGTAAGGTCGAATAGAGAGCCTTGTCCTTCTCTACAGTATAGGGAAGTCTAGTGCTAAGGTTTATTAGTGCTTGCTATGAGTTTTGAGCAAGTGCCAGGATGAGAATTGAATGGTTTGAGTGCTTAAGTTGAAAGTTTGTCTAGTTCAAAAGGAAGAATTGAAGTGTAGACTTTGTGGTGCCGGGAATAGTTATACCCAAGCTAACCGGTGCTGCCCAGCACGCAAAACCACGAAAATGCAGGTTTTATAGCAGGGAAATGAAAGAGATAGAAATTAGCCCAAAATGGCCAATAAACTACTAATTTCTGGGCTGAAAACACTCCTTCAAAGACAGATAGGCTGCTCAAAGCTCCCTCTCTCACAATGAACAGAGAAACTTCCTTCTATCCAAGTAAGGTATGGGCAAACACAGAAACTTGTAACACAGCCCTGAATTCAGCACTAACCTGAAAACTGGACTATACTAGCTTAGGAAGGCGGGAAAACAAGTATTTTTTTTTGTTTTTTTTTTCAGAAAATAAAGCAGATACAATCAAAAAAACACTTTAAATGCACAGAAATGGCTATCACACTTGAGTGCATAGCCTACAACAGTTAAACAGGCAATTTAAACATAAAAACAACTTTGTTAAAGTGCAGGCAGTAAAATAAGTACAATATGTAGCTGAAACAAGCTTTTTAAATCACAGAAACTCTAGAAAATCGGCGTTTTAGGTGGAATTAGCTAGAGGCAGCAAGAAAATGCAGAAAAATTATACTTACTCACTCCAAAGTCTCTCTTTTGTCTCTCTGCTGCTGTAGAACTCTGCAGGGCACCAGGCAGGAGCTTGCTGAGCTGTATACTAGCACAACAACCTTGCAAATGCGGGGTTTATAGCAGGGAAATGAAAGAGATAGAAATTAGCCCAAAATGGCCAATAAACTACTAATTTCTGGGCTGAAACCACTCCTCCAGGGACAGATAGACTGCTCAAAGCTCCCTCTCTCACAGTGTCCCTCATGGACAGAGGCAGTTGGTAGCAGATAACACAGCATAGGCACATCCCTGTGTGAACATTGTTCAGATAGCTTTGAAAATTGTGTGAGTCAGGTTAAATATGGTTAGTCATTTATAGGATCTTGAGACTTTAGCCTAGTACTCTGCTATGCACCTATAAACCTATGAAGTTCAACAGTGTGACTGTACACACCATGGACATACCAGTATATCACCTCAGTGTTACCAGTAGATAGCTTGAATGAACACATATGCATGCATATCAGGATTTCATGGTAGTATAACATTTTCCATGTCAATGTCAGGATGACTGTGATTGTGTGGCACATGTCTTGGGTTTGACATGTGTAGATAGAAAGTATGCTCCATGTATTGTTTGGTATGTGAACAGCATCACAGTGGCAGCTTCTCTGCTCACTGAGGCTTGACTTTTCAGTGCTGGAGTTTCTATGCACATGAGCATAACTGATATATTGCCATGAGTCTGCACCATTCATTATGAGGGATCACTTCTGAATTCATACATCAATTGCATATGTGACAAACAATATACATTGCTATTACATATGTCAGAAGCTGTGTGTAGGGAATCTACTAATAGTAGTGTGTTGTTTTTAAGTGTTGTTATTTATATGGCTGATACTTATGTCTTCCAGGGATGCTTTACTCAAGTGTATCACTTTTAGCACAGTGAGCTCCCACACATTTTGTTGGCCATACATAAGTAAATGCTGGGATGTATAACTATTAGGAATTGATAATAAGATGCATGCATGATACATATTTCAATGATGCACCCAGTAAATACACAGTTCATTGAGAACATTGATGGCATGGTTACATTCCTGAAGGTGGGGATTGTGGCTTATGTGTCATGCAAACCTCTCAATTGGGAAGGATTTCTCCTAATTTAAACTACAGTAACACCTCCAAAATGTTCATTTTTGAGGAAGGTGTGTTGAATTCCCCTTATTGATTACTGAAAAATCATTATAATTGTGCAAGTTCCTGCCAAACTTGTATAATACCTTACAATAACATATTTTATGTCAATGTCAAAAATGAATGGTGGTATAATTTAAAATTGTCCATGACTGTTGCTGTTTCTGATAATGTTGTCTGTTGCTATGTGTCCCTTATTGGCTGAGGTCTATGCTGGCATTCCAGTCATATTCAGACAACTCAATTTGCACACCATCACAATATGCACATACCGTATGGTGTCGATGCTAAATGTCCTCTGCAGTGAACATGTCATGATGTTTATATCACAAGCAATCATCCCCATAGATAAGTAACCTTGTGTGACATTCGTATAAAATATACTTTAATATGTGATGATATAAATACAATACTTGCACAGGAGGTGTAAACAGCAGTACGTACTGTATTATGTACATATGTGCTTAAAGTGATGCTACTGGCTTATCTTTGAAGAGTACGTACATTGACATACCCTTATGTGGTGTACATTATCATGTATCACACGTCCTCTTCCTCTTTCTTCATTCCTAACATTAGTGTCTGTGGCCTTTCCAATACACACAATTTCCCAGAGTAGTATATTTATAATGCATTCCATGTACCCTTGATAATCACCACAAATCTTTTATTACATTATGCCAAAAACATGTAGTAATGTACACTGCACTAAGTATAATTTCATATAATGTATCACTACTGCAGTCATTGCAGTAATTTTAGCCTTGGTGATCACCGTGGGTATCTGTGCAATTTTGTAGAGCAAGTTTGTCCATAGGTAAACCTGTCTGCATGTTCAATATGCGTTTGTACTGCTATACATGTGTTGCTGACCATGGAACCTCTCACTTGAATCCATGTAAGCACAATGTCCAGTATGCATATGCAATTAGCATTGCTACTTATAACGCAAACATAACCTCAATGTAGGCCTCACACTAAGCCTACATGGAGTTTATTGAATCCCAGGAATAAAGTACAGGAGAAGATTGAATATTGAACATTACTCTTTCACCCCAGCACATCCTTGAACATATATATATATTTATATGTGTATATATATATATATATATATATATATATATATATATATATATAACTATATATATATATATATGTGTGTGTGTGTGTATGAGTGTGTGTGTGTATGTGTGTGACTGTGTGTGTGTGTGTGTGTGTGTGTGTGTGTGTGTGTGTGTGTGTGTGTGTGTGTGTGTGTGTGTGTGTGTGTGTGGGTGTATGTGTGTGTGTGTGTGTGTGTGTGTGTGTGTGTGTGTGTGTGTGTGTGTTCATATTTGTACATATGTATATATATATATATATATATATATATATATATATATATATATATATATATGTATACAGTGTCAGTGTAGAGTGTCAGAGAAGTATGTAAGAGTGGTACAGAATATGTACGAGGGTAGTGTGACAGCGGTAATGTCTGCGGTGGGAGTGACAGATGTCTTTAAAGTGGAGGTGGGGTTACATCAAGGATTAGCTCTGAGCCCTTTGTTATTTGTAATGGTGATGGACAGGTTGACAGACGAGATCAGACAGGAGTCCCTGTGGACTATGATGTTTGCAGATGACATTGTGATCTGTAGTGAGAGTAAGGAATAGGTGGAAGAGACCCTGAAGAGGTGGAGATATGCTCTAGAGAGAAGAGGAATGAAGGTCAGCAGCACTAAGACACAGTATATGTGTATGAATGAGAGGGAGGATAGAGAAATGGTGAGGATGCAAGGAGTAGAGGTGGTGAAGGTGGATGAGTTTAAATATTTGGGATCAATAGTTCAGAGTAACGATGAGTGTGGAAGAGAGGTGAAGAAGAGAGCACAGGCAGGAAGGAGTGGGTGGAGAAGAGTCTCAGGAGTGATTTGTGTCAGATGAGTACCAGTAAGAGTGAAAGGGAAGGTCTACAAGAGGGTAATGAGACCAGCTATGTAATATAGGTTGGAGACAGTGGCATTGACAAAAAGGCAGGAGTTAGAGCTGGATGTGGCAGAGTTAAAGATACTAAGATTTGCACTGGGTGTGACGAGGGTAGACAGGATTAAGAATAAGTATATTAGAGGGTCAGCCCAGGTTGGAAGGTTTGAAGACAAAGCCAGAGAGGCAAGATTACATTGGTTTGGACATGTGCTGAGGAGGGATGCTGAGTATATTGGGAAAAAGGTGCTAAGGATGAAGCTACCAGGTAACAGGAAAAGAGGAAGGCCTAAGATAAGGTTTATGGATGTGGTGAGAGAGGACATGTAGGTGGTTGGTGTGACAGAGCAAGATGCAGAGGACAGGAAGAAATGGAAACAGATGATCTGCTGTGGTCACACCTAATGGGAACAGCCGAAAGATTATATATATATATATATATATATATATATATATATATATATATATATATATATTCAGACTTCGAGATGACAAAACCTTAGAAAAAAGGTAATAATATTCAAAGAAATGGCAATCTTGGTCTTAATACGTGTAAGTCTAGATTTTACGTCTTTTAGTCCCCACAGTATTTCAGAACTTGGCAATCTGAGTCCCAACATTTCAAATCATTGCCATCATATACAAGTCAAGCTGCCTCCTAAGTAAAGTAAAGGCCTAATCTCAATACAGCAATTAAAGAAGATCACTAAAAGCAATCAGACAGTTCAGCTGCACACTATTAAAATACAGAAGAAATTAGAAAATGCTATGTTTTGTTGTTCAGTGCCATCAAGTTACAGTTAACTCATACTGACCCCGTAGTTGTCTCGAACTTGGTCCTGTCTTCAAGCAAGCAACTAATTGCGAACAATCTAGCAGTGCTTTTATTTATCAATCCATCTCAGTCATTGCCTTCCCAAGTATGGTATCTTTTTCTAATGATCTTTCTTTTCAAATGATATGTTCAAAGTATGAAAGCTGTAGTCTTGTCATTTGGACAAGGTGGGAATACTTTTTTTTTATTTAACTAGTGCCAACTGATTTGTTTTTTGGGGGTAATCCACTGTATGTCGTATATATTTTTTTTTACAAACAACATAATTCAAATGCATCCGTTTTCTTCCTCCCTTGTAGCTTCACTGTCAGACTTGCACATCCATATGATGTCATTGAAAATAATATGACTTTTGTAAGTTAAATCCTCATGTGCAAAGATTAATCTCTCAACTTGAGGATCTTTTCTAAATCCATCAATGATCCTTCTAAAACAATGATACGCTATCAGACTTAGGATCATAAGATTATTGAATCATAGGTAGTTACTAGGTTAATGGCCCTCGAGCTGTTCTAAGCCTAGCCATTCATGCCTCAATTTTCCTAATTGTCAATATCTATGAGCTGGAACAGTTTTGGTATATGCCTGCGCCTTAGGACATCAACAGACCATCCCTATCCATAAAGGACACAAGTGACAAGTCAGAGATGAATTTGCAATTTTCCATAAACTGGTCCAAATCTCATTTGAATAAGCTTAGAAAAGAGCTCTGTTTCACATGAATGAGGAATTTGTTCAAGAGAAAAGAGTAGCTTCTGAGCCACATACCTGTCTCTACAATATATTTTGTTTGTGTCACAGACAAGGTTTAGATCCTTAGATCAGGTAATTTTAATGCTGTTCATTTTGTGAATATGTAGCAGAGGCATCAGGACTAGACTGGACAATGTGTTGTAAGTTAGGCATAGATCATCCCTCAGTAATAGGAGATCGAGTATAGGGACAGGGCTTTGAAGTGGTCTGCATATGACATATTATTTACAGCCTGTATTCTTTTAGTGAGGAACCTCTGTGGCTGCTCCAGCAGTTGCAAATACATGGTCAGGTACATGCCGAAGGATACATTGTACTCAATTATTCGTTTAATGAGGGATGAATATACTTGACTATGTCCTCCTTAGATTACCAGCTGGAGTTCCCACGTCCCTTACCACTGGGTCTACTTTTTGGGGAGTGTTATCAGGGTTGTAATTTGCAAGTGTGGTCATCCTCCCAAAGAGTATAATTATGCATTTTTTTGCATTGAGTTTTAGGACATTGTTCTGACACCAGTTATTTGTCTGTGTCGGACCAACCTGGAGGATATCTCTATCTTTGGGGATTCAGTGACTGCGCCTAACTTGCAGTCATCAGCAAATTCGGTCAGCCAGAGATACTCTACATTTGCCGTGATTTCAAGGAAGGATATTTCAAACAGTAGAGGTCCCAGTACCAGGCCCTGTGAGACACTAGTTACAGGCCTCTTGGTGGGGGTGGAGTTCCCCACCCTAACTTCATGTGTCCTATCTTTCACCCATTTGGCTATCCATTGGGTGACAGGGATTGATGCATATATTTTTGAGTTTGTCTATAATAGCTGAGTGTGAAATTGTTTCAAATGCCTTTGCCAGGTCAGGGTAGGGCATTATGCACCAGTTTGCCCTCACACATGGGTCTAGTGACCTTCTCAAAGAAGTGCATTAAGTATAGTAGACATGATATGCCCTTGTTGAAACCAAACTGGGATGGCTCCAGAGTTTGAACATTTCCTATGTCTTTGTTTATCAGGTCCATAATAGTTTTTTCCATGGCCTTGCATATACGACTAGTCAAACATATGAGTCTGTAGTTCCAAGGGTCTGCTGATGATCTGCCTTTGTATGGAGGGATGACCGTTGAAGTTCTCTGTACCGTAAGGATGAAGCCTGTTTAAGTAGGTCTAACAGGTCATGTTTCAAGCTCTTTAGGAGACATGCTGCGGGATTTAATAGAAAGATGATAAATCAGCAAGCAAAGGCGAGTAGTACTGCTTGAATTGAATTCATTCTCAAGTCTTGATGAGTAACTTCATGAGGTGGTCCCCGTTATTCACAAAATCTCATCAAGACACATTGACATGTAGACTGTATTTTATATACCATATATCATTGACAGAAGTAAGCTAAAACAAACACATAGCTGTGTACACAAGGCTCAGAAAAAAAGATGTCCAATCCTGGTAGGTGCACTGGTGCCAGGACTGGAAAAATTACAGTGTAGAATCCTTAAGACATGGAACATTCCTACAATGGGACTAGGCCAGACCCAGGGGGAGGATGGCCTCCCTGTTGAATAAAGAAGCAGTGGTCCACAAAAGTCACAAAAACTGACAGGCCAAAAAATAGCCATAAAGATAATAGAGTGGACTATTGAGGATAAGAAAGAAATTATGAATTGTTACTATTATGCAAAAGCCCAAAATTTCCAGACAGCAGATATGCAAAAAGACTAAGACAGAAAATTTAGAGGAAAGAAAAATACTTGCACAAGAAAAATTGTCAGAAGCTTCACATAAAATTCCGTGTTCACTAATACAACAGATTTATGAAAAATATTGGCTGTTTGGAAAAAGAAGCAAACGAGGAAATCCGAAAATATAAAGAACAAACTCTAGATACTTTTGAAAGGTATAAAAAGAAATATGGGCATGGGAAAAAAAGAGAGATCTGATACGGTGCAATACTTACACAAAGGAGAGAGCCAAATTAATCAATACAAAAATCAGCCCCAAAGATATCTGAAGTGAAATACAGGCAAGGCATCCAGATATGGAGAATTTCACAATACAAAAACAAGATCACAAAGAGGGAATGTAAAACAGAAGATTAGTAAAGTAGAAGTTAAACAAATAGAAGTAGTTGTTATGGAATATCTGCAAAATGAAGGATTTAGTGTAGAAAGTCTAACACTGGTTATATTACAACATGATGGTGCAATGAGTCCCCCAAGTAAGGTGAAACAAGAGGAGCAGGAGACATCTGAAGAACAAATATGGACATGGGAAAGAAACAGAGATTTAATATGGTGTACTACTTATGCAAAGGAGAAAGCAAAACTAATCACCACAAAAAGAGCAGCACCAATATTTGAAGAGAAATGCAGTCAAAGGCATCCAGATATGGGAAATTTTATAATACAAACAATAAGAAAACAAAGAGGAAACGTAGAAAAGTGGATTAGTAATGGAGAAGTTAAAGAAACAGAAACTGAGGTCATGGATTACCTGCAAAGTGAAGGTTTTAGTGTACAAAAATCTAACTCTGATAATATTATAGCAGGATAGAGCTATGGATCCCCAAATTAAGGAGAAACCAGCGGAGCATGGAACAACTGATCAAGGAAGGAATAGGAAACTGTGGCAACTCTGACACAGTCAATGTTGTGGAGTGATAGGCCAGTGAGTTCCCATATGAAAGAGCAATGGATGACACTTGATGAAACTGAAGAGAATGTGACACAGGAAGATGCTCTGGAATCTTATATAGAATGCTTGTAGGAAATGGAGAACAAGGAATATGCCCTCAGTTTAGAAGAAAATAATCTAAGAAAAAAGTTGCTGGATTTAATAGAGATGGACAGACATATTAAGATAAATGAAAAAAATAGACTACAGAAAGTCAATAAAACTCAAAAAGTTAAAATTTTGCTAAAACAAATGAAGACAGTAATTAGGACTGTTCATAGAGATTCATGCAATATAACAGAAATAAATAGGATATATTAATGTGCAGCTTAATTAATAACATATAAAGTCTTGTCACAGAAACACATGGCAGTAAGGGAAAGAAGCAGTCAAGAAGGTGCCTTGGTGGACCTCCCTTATAAATAGGATGTACAACAAAAGAAAGAAAATCTGGTCCAAAAATTAGGAAGGGTTAAGCCCAAAAGACAAAACACTCCCTCATCAGTCTCAACAAGCAAATCAGGGGACTAATGAAGTCCACCAAAACAAACTTTGAGGCAAAAATATTCTCCCAAGCTAAGGATAACCATAAGGCATTTTTCAGTTATGTACACAACCTTAAAGGGAATACGTGACAGTGTAATGAATTAATAGTAAATGGGTCTTCGTATACTGAACCAGAGGATATAATAAATTTGCTGGCTGATAAAATTAGCTCCGATTTCACCCCTATCACCCCCAGTCCACCCAGGAAATGCCCCTTACCATTTCTTTCCCAACTATACTAAAGAGCAGGTACTCACTGCAATGCTCCAGAGCTAAAAGCACTGCATCAGTGGATCCTGGTAATTATTTTCTCCAAGTCTGTTGGGTTTCTAATAACATGACAGGAATGGACCCCATTCCTAAGTCAAAGTATGATTAAAGTTCATGAAATTAGTATTGTTTCAATCTTTGATTTTAGCCAGAAGTGTTCTTCACAGCAATATCAGTGATCCCAGTAATGACTCCTTCTGCAAGTCATACAGAGTTACATGCATCGGTAACATATCTAAGTACAACTGTAAATTCCTTTTTGTAAGACACATTGCTCCTACTACTATTGGAACTGTCTGAATATCCTTCTTCCGCATTGCTCTCATTTCTGCCTGCAAATCCTGCTATTTTATGACTTTGTGTCTCTCTGTACATCAGACACTGTAGTCATTGGGTGTAGCAATTTCAACGATCAATGCTACTTTTGCCTTCTTTTCATGGACTATTATATCTGGTTTTCTCGCATCTATTTTTTGGACTATTGATAATGTGTGATCTCATGTAATATAAACTTCATAATTTTCTCTAATGCTTTCTGGCTTATATTTCCAGTGTTTTTCAGCTACTTCAATATTATAATGTTTGCACAATCCCCATTACAACAGTCTTGCCACATTATTATGCCTTTCAGAATACAGTCCTTCTGCCATTAGTATATCACAACCAGCAAAAAGATGTGCGATTGTTTCCAATTCTGTTTTGAAAAACCTACATTTGTCTGTCTCTCCCACATGTTCAGTGGACTTTGTAAACCAATATGTATGTAGTTCACTATCTTGGGCCACCAATATTAACCTTTCATCTTTTGGAATAAATTCACCTCGACTTAACCATTCCTGTGTTCACTCCTGGTCAACATGAGGGTGTTCTAAGAGTTTTCTGTACTTGCAGCTATATTTATGCATTTTCCACCTTTCTTGCCTTCTCATCTGATCCTTCATCTTTTATTATTTTTTTTTGTTTTTTGGCACATTCATTTGCTGCCTGATTTTTATATACTTCTCATATGATTTCCATTCCCACTTGACAGTGATATGTTTCTGCTAAACTAAGTGGGGAAGTCATCTTAGCCTTATTCTCCTCATGTTTTAAAACTTTCACTACATTTGGATCTTGTGAGGTCAACAGATATGTATGCAGTCCTATGATTGCAGATCTATACATGTAATCAGTTTCAAGGAGGCCCATACCTCCTTCAAAACAGAGAATATATTGTCTTGATATACATTGAGTTTTATAAATCATTTGATAAGCATGAAGGATCCTTCTTGTTTTTCTGTCCAACCAATCCAACACCTTTTGCAACCAGTCAATCACTCCAAAATGGGTTTATATTGGAACATCGAACGAACAAAATTCCGAATCGCATTACATCGAACATGGAACATCGAACGCAAAAAATACCAAAAGCCCATAATTCCGAAAACGGAGTTTATGAACAGCAACACTTGGCCATCTATTCACCCGCGCAACCTGACATTTCACCCTAGCAAACAAAACCACACCTCTTCAGTCATTCCAACACCATCCAGTAAAGCAGAACACAACCATTCTTCCAATACACAACACAAAACACACAAACACTACAAACTATTCCTTATGTGGGGGGCTTTGCCCCTCACAACCCCCTACTTATATATACCAACTTCGAGATCGCACCATAGCTGTGGAAGCCTCAGTTATATGTAGGGGGTGTTATTCATATTATTGCACATTTCCTCAATGACCTCAGGATGTGTAGCTTTGTGAAGGCCGACCATGTACGTCCGGGATTTCCAGTTTCGGAATTCTGAGCTTTTGTTTTTTTTTTTGTGTTTGATGTTCCATGTTCAATGTAATGCGATTCAGGATTATGCTCTTTTGATGTAATGATATAAACCCCTCCAAAACTGTAAGTTAGGACAGGAAGAGAAAATTGGTTTATAGACTGGACTTTATTCCTAGATGTCAACCCTGTTTTCAGTATTAGTTTTAGTGTTTTAAAATATTCTTTACTACGTTTTATTCACATTTGTTCATGCTTTATTGTTGATCCATCATCAGTCCCCTAATATCTATATACTCCCTCCTGCTCAGTTTCTTTTATAGCACATTCTTGTCCCAAAATGATGTTTTCTTGGTGCTGCAGTGTTCCTGCTTTAAAGGTTGATTTTACACATTTATCAAGACAAAACGACATTCTTATACAATCTGAAAACGTTTTGGCCACTTGCAGTTGTGCTTTCAGGTCCTCATCTGATGAACTATACAGTTTTAAATGATCCACAAAAAGAAGATTAGAAGTCTTTACAGCTTGTTGTTTTCTGGGATCCAAATTGTTGCCATGACCTAATCTTTAAGTGGACAGCTTAAAAGGTTAAGGTCAAACAAAAGAGCAGCAGTGAAAGAGTCACCCTGGAATATCCCCCCTGTGAAATTTTTATCCCTGGAATAATAATTTGTGTCTTATCATGTCTTAATTGCAAAGTGGTTATCCAGAGTTATATGGTCGCTGTAATGTAATAAATCAGTGTAGGGTGTATCTCATACATTTTTAAGCATGAATGTGCGATACTGTTAAATGCTTTTTTGTAGTCTATCCATGCCATACTTAGATTCTTCCCCTTTTTATAGTTCTCCATTATGATTTTGTTCAACAATAAATAAACCTTTGTTCCATACGACTTTTCTTTTGTTTCCCTTTTGGTCTAGTTCCATGACTGAGTTTTCTTCTAAATGACTATAGACTCTGTCAGCATCAATTCCAATATATATGTTATACGTCATTGGAAGGCAACTAATTGGTCTATAGCTTTTAGGATAGCTTGAAGGTTTTCCCATTTGTAGGAGCATTGATTTTCCTGTGTTAACCAGGTTGGTGTCTGTTTGAGGTGTGCATATAAATAGTTCTTACTCATGGCTTAATCTTCATATAAATATGTTAATACTTTTATCCAGAAGTTAGGTACTGCATCTGGGTCTGGGGTTTCCAGTTAGGAGCTTTTCTTAACTTTGTTTCAATCTCTCTGACTGTTACTTTATCCCATTTCATATCCTGTACATTTGAACTTCTTACTCATTCTTTTACTTCTATCCAGTCAGCATCTTTGTTATGTTCCACAGGATCTTCATAGGTATTTCTCCAAAATGTATCTATTTCTTCTTTTTTTGGTGGTGTTTCAACTCCTTTTGCCTTGTTTCCCAATTCTCTATAAAACTTTTTTGGGTCATCAATAAATTACTTATTTTGTACTTTTCCTTTATATTTATCTGCATATATTCCAAGTTTTGTTGCCTCTGCTGATATTTTTAGTTTATTATTAGTGTACGATAGATCCTAATCTATTCTGATACTGCACAGTGTTTTTATCATGACTATCTTTCTGAGTATGTTTGTTGATCTGTTCCTCTTCTATACTCTTCTAACAGTGACACTTCTTGTCTTAATTGCTTTATAGTTTCCTATAGTAAACACTTCCATGATGGCATTTGATTACCAATTATTGGTACAAGTATGCTGAACTTGTTTACTATTTTTGTTTCTTCTCCATCAAGAATAAATGTGCTGATTTTACTAGTTGTTAGGATCTTTGTCTTCCTTATGCTAAGGTATAAACACATTTTGAAATGATATTGTTTTATATTGATACGTAAATATACTACATTATCTTCATTTTCAATCAGTAATTTGGTATCATTATTATCGTGAAGGTTGCTGAAAATATTTCTTTCAATTTTCACACCTCCGTTTTCTTTACATAGTAGGTAACAAAGACAACAGCTATGGAAAATTAAGATATACACACATATGTAGTTGCAGGCTATTCAAACGACAAAAAAAAACCAAAAAAACAGAAATTGTAAATATAAATATGCGCCATTTAATGTAGATCAAGAGGTCTTGGCTATTGAAATAAGATTTTATTTCACTAGTACTGTTGTTGTTGGTCTTTCGGCTTTTCCCGGTTAGGGGTCGCCACAGTGGAACTCCGGTCCACTAATGATTGGCAGTATATTTTCATGAACACCGAGGTGCCAGCTTGACGTTCAACCTTCAATGAAGGCACGCCTATTACGCATGTGATTAATTAAAAATCAGTCGGTTAGGTACATGGCACTATGTAAAAACTATGTTTGCCAAATGTACCAGTGAATTAGTGACTGATACTAAATATAAAAGGAAACAATCCACTTCAGCTTTTCTATATCTAGATGTGATGAGTTGTGAGGCTGTCCACTGTTTGAGGTGAATAAAGCTATGCCTTTGTAAACAAAGAACATAAAGGTAAACAGTAAATGATGCTTTACGAACAACTGAAAATATCAACAATTATATGCCAACAAGAGGAATGTTTATGTAACTGCAAACAAAGGAAACTATGCAGGTTTTTCTTTCTGAGCTAATCAACACAGGAATAGTAGATAATGTGAAGTATAGGACTCCAAAAGAAGCCATGTAGGTAGTTGGAGGATACTGTTGTTGTTACACTGAGTTTGCTGAAAATTGATTGTTAATCAAAGAAATGTCTTTTTCATTTATGTTTCCTGCATCCATGGCAGAGTTATTCACTGGATCACTGTAACTTTAGGGTAAAACAGAGGGCTGTGGGTGATTTTCAAATCCTCACACTAAACTTGAGACCAACATTTCAGTTTTAAAAATAAAATGAAGGAGCTACTATTTCAAAATGCACTGGGATATCGAGATGATGCCAGTAATTTCTGCACTTGTATGTTAATATGACTTAGAATTTATCAAGTTCAGGATGAGACTGTACCTGATATAACAGGTTCACATTAGATCACATGGATACCTTCTTTTTTCCTCTAGACTCTAGAATCCTCTTTAATACTGATATATGATAAGAACAAGGATTCTTTAGAATTTCTCTGTGACTCTGTTGTAGATGGTCACGCTGGCTGGAAGGAGCAGAGGTTGCTTGTACTGCTTCAGAATAAAAACAGCATTTGTGGGATTCTAAGATGGAGGGCAGCCTGTAAACATTCTCTCCCTATAGCTCCACAAATATCAACTTCAGTCTTCGTAATCACACCTTATTAATCTCCGATTCTCCCTAGAAAGGAAAGCAATTTATTCAATTAATCATCTGGATCAAGCATCTGGCATCATTTCTTCAGTATTCATCATGCAATCCTTATATTTTAAATCTTGAACTTTGTCACAGCAAAACACATGGCAGCTTGAGGCCATGCATTAAACTCAGTACAGCACAGTCAGCCCTGCAGAACTTATTGCTCAAATTGAATTACCTGAACATGCCTAATGATCAAGATCAAATGGACTCACAAATAACCAAAACTAAACTATCACAATTATTTTCTCCTGAAAAGGAAACTTTAACTAAAAGACAATAGACTCAAAAACAGCAGGAAACAATAACAAAATCCACTGCCAAAAATAAGCCTGAAGGGGACTACTCTATGGATGATCTAAAGTCTGCTTTAATGCCCATACAATCTGCCCCCAAAATGTTTTTGAACAAATGAGTAAGTTTGGATCTACACTAGAACAAATTGTGACTTGTCTTGATCACGCTAAAGCCAAGTCTGCAGCGAACGAAATGAAAATAGAACTCCAGAAACAACTAAAAAATAGTGAGACAGTTTTAGTGGAAATGCAACAAAAAATCATCGATCATGAGGCTCGTAGCAGGAGAAATAATATTCTTATATGTGGAATTCCAGAATCTGTTGAGCAAGCACAAATCCTTGATACCCTTAAAAATATATTTGCTACACTGATGGAAAAACATCCAGCTACCAGTGACATTGTGATAGAAAGAGCCAACAGAGCCCTCCAAAAGCTCTCAAGACCCTAAAAATCCACGTCAGGTATATGCAAAAATCTTAAATTACCAGCATGTACAAGGAATAGTCCATGCAGCAAAACAAAAAGGTGTTTTATTGTGGCAGGGTCACAAAATAACTTTTGCACAGGACTTACCATTGTCTATCAAGCAGGCAAGACAACAACTGGCTCCTTATTGTGCTTTTCTCATCAATAAAAAAATAAAGTTTCAAATGAAATACCCCAGCACCCTTACTTTTACAAGTAATGACCAGAAATACATAGCCAAAAACAACTCTGAAGCCAAAGCTGCCTTCAGGGAACTTCCAAAGCTATAAATAAACCAAAAAAAAGAAAAGGAAGGAAAGGGAAAAATAATTTTTTTTCTTCTTTTTAAATAATATTCCTCTCCATGAATCCTGAGAAATATGACTAAATATTACCTAAATGATGAACTGGATGGCTTGATCTGTGAAATACGGTCCGAAATGCTCTAAAAGCCTCATCGCGACCCTTGTGGCATTTTTTTCCATCTTCAAACCTCATTTGTAGTGAAAAGCTACCAGTGCATGCCTCGTTTAGCAGGCCGAGGCTCTCATTGCAACATTCTAGGCCAAGGATGGTAACATTTAACTTCGTTGTGCCGGAAAACGCATCTGCATCTTTTCTGTCTATTTTTCAACTTCTTGTACACAGGGGATGCATTAAGAAGTAGCACAGCTGTACTTACTTCCTCCCTGCAAGGATTCATTGGGTAATAGCCTCTCTGCTTGAAAACATCATCCCAGACTGATTTAAGAAGATCTAAAAAGGAAAAGCAGGGAGAAGTCTAGACAGCACTTTCACTGGAAGCATTGGAGCTGCCTATTTTATTCAAGCAACGTGCATCTGCTCATCAAGACCTGGTAATTGTTGAACTTAGAGTCAGCCTATTTAAAGCTAACTGACAACCAAATGTATAGCACCCAGCTTTGCTAATGAGCAGGAACTGTATTTTATAAAAAGCTTGGACAGTAATAAGCTTCCAAATATAAAAACTAATGTGGTTTGAAGCATAAATGTTTTGCTATTTGCTAGCTATATATATATATATATATATATATATATATATATATATATATATAAAAATTTGTTGTTCTTCTCCGAAGCTAAGAGAATGGACTGTAATGATGTATATGGTCAGATCATAATGTGTTGTTCAGTTCGGGGACATAATCTCTTGCTAAAAGTCTTTTGAAAGGCGATTGTACTTGACTGTTTCTAACTGCTCGCAATTCAGTATATGTTCCTTACAGTTGTATGGTCTGTATTATGTAAAGCCATAAACTAAAGTAACATTGCATTAGCATGGAATATACAATTAATATCATTTACCATTTCCTTTGATGATATAGCTGTAACAACAGTATTTTATGAAGGTTTCTTTTAGGTCAAAGTATATTGGAGCGTCTAAGGGGGATTACACTGAGTGGTTAGGGTTGCACATCTTGTGTTCAAGAATGTTTGCATATAAGGTGTATATAGCTTTGTCTGTTTTGTCTACATCGAAATGGCTTGTTAATTACTTAACTATTACTTTTATTATTACTATCTATCTGATATAAAAAAATATCTTAGTATCTTTTTTTTTAGAGATGATAGTTACGTGGCTAGGCACAGTTGTGGATCTAAGAGATTTTAGTGCTGCAAAACAATTAATCTTGTCATATCTCTAACCAAATTTTTCTGAACACTTGAGGAGGAAAAAATATTTAAAGCCAAATATAGTTACACTTTACACCCTTTGTGAGCTGTCATGCTGTGGGAGGTAGACTCATGAAATATAAAGGGTTTGCAAGATGTTAAAAAAAGAAACTACTTCTTCACTTAGTGTTCCAATTCCATGCAAGCATTGTCTTTCTCCAAGAGACTCACCTGTTAAATGAGGATTGGAACAAAGATAGGACAAGACCCTGGCAAACCTCAATTATCACCTCGGGTAATAATACCAACTAAAAGGGAGTCGCTATCTTGATTAAAAAAAACATTTAAGGAGGGATTCACAGATTGTGGTACAGATATTATTGGTAGATGGTGTTATTTTAGCTGCATTAATCCGGTAACTTATAAATCCACACTTTTTCTAAATATATATGGCCCCTGTGCAAACAAACAAGATTTCATAGTTCAGATATACAATTTACTGACAAAATTTCCAAACCATGACTATATAGCAGAGGGGGACTGGAACATGGTTAGTGATCCCCTAAATGACGGAGCCAACAAAAATAATAAGCATAATAAACAAGCTCTACTCGCTTTAGATGAACTAAGACTAGAATTCACCTTAGCTGACCCTGCTCTCTTGAGAAACCAACCAAATCACAGGGAAAAATTTACTTTCTACTCACCATGCCATAAGTCAAGGTCTAGGATTGATTTCTTTCTGATCTCAGAACATCTCCTAAATGAAAAAACTATTTACTCAAACAGCCCAAGAGTTCTATCAGACCATTCCAAAATAACTTTGAAACTTTTCCTCTTAAATAATACCCCAAGACTAAACTCCTATCATTCTGGGTCACTAAACCCTAATCTTCTTGCTAAGGAAGAGGTATTACGAAATTAACACTATGCTAGATGAACTTAACACTGAATTAATAACCTCAGATATCGCACTAGACATTCTGTGGGCAGCCACAAAAGCTAAAATCTGTGGGCTGTTGATCCAAAAGGTCTCGTATTTTAAAAAACTTGCAAGAGAGAAAGAAACCAAAATTAAATAAAAAATCCAAGAAATTGAAAAATCGCTTCAAGAAAATTTCCGCCCTGAACTAGAAGCTCAACTTCTCAACCAACAGAAAGACTTATACCAATTATATGCTCAAAATTTATCATTCAGAGAAATGAAACTCCTAGCCAACTACTCCAAAAGGATTCAGCAGCCCTCGTGACTATTAGCTAGGCTCACAAAAGCTCATCAAGACCCACCTGTGATCTCACAAACTAAACACAATAATGAAATAATCACAAATAACCAAGCTATATTGAGCATTTTTAAAAGCATTTATAATAGACTATATGGCCTACAGAAGGTAATACATCCTCAGTATCACAACTCTTTCTTTAACAGTGTTACATTCCCAAAAATTGAAGAACACCAAGTTGAAAATCTCGAGACACCTCTAAAAACAGAAGAAATTATAGAAGCAATAAAAAGTCTAAAAAGCAACAAAGCTCCAGGCCCTGACAGATTTACTTCAAATTTTTATAAAAAATTTGCTTTGAAATTTGCCCCTATCCTTCGCAAAGTCTTCGACTATTTATGCAAATGAGGCTTCACTGATTTAAATCTTAACAACTCTAAAACTATTTTCATTCACAAACATAATACCAACAAATCTAACCCATCAAATTATAGGCCTATTTCACTTATCAATGTAGATATTAAAATTATGGCTATGACTCTAGCAAATAGAATTAAACAGATCATCCATACAATTATATCCCCACAGCAGTCAGATTTTATGAAGGGAAGAAAAACCTGGGACAATACACTTACTCTAGAGGCGGCTATACAATTTACTGCAAAACACAAACTTCCTCTATACCTTATGGCACTTGACGTCACAAAGGCCTTTGACAGGGTAAACCACAAATCCAACTTTCCAGAAAGTTTCATAAATATAATTAAAATCTTATATAACTCTTCATACATCACGCTAGTAATCAATAAGCTACACTCATCCAAAATAAAATTAAACAATGGCACTAAACAGGGTGCCCACTCTCACCGTACCTCTTCAATATATATATCGAACCCTTACTTTTATATTTAACACAAAAAACCTTTCACCGTATATCCAACATCCTTGGTAACAATCTTGCCTTTTCAGCATTTGCGGATTACCTCGTTATATACTTCCAATTCCCCCAACAATGGCCTCACTAAAATCCAAAATACAATTGAACTTTTCATGAAACCTTCAAGTTTTGAAATTAACCCCTCGAAACCTCTTATCTTTCCAATCAACCCAAACAGTCATAAAGAAGCTCTTTTCCCATAACCATAAATAAAACTGAACTATACTCTTAAGTATATAGGGATAGTGTTTGATAATAATCATAAAAGCTCCCTTCGAAATAACCTCTTTAGAACACGGTCAAGTAATGAGAGTGACCTAACCAGATGGAAAAACACAAAATTCTTTTTTCTGTCTAAAATAGCAATTATAAAAATGAACATTCTACTCAGAATACTGTTCCAGCTTAACTCAACAGACATCATCCCTCTAAACTTTTTCAAAAAACTAAACAGAACCCTAACTAAATTTATATGGTTCCCTAAAAACCCCAGAATCTCCTTATCAAGATTGATGCTGCCTAAAAACTAGGGAGGACTGGGAGTACCAGATCTCAGATTATATTACGACATAATCTGTGCCAGTAGAATCATGTTAATTGTGGACCATAATCCTAGTGATTTAACTATCTCTCTCTCCCCAATGGATTGATCTCTGGCATGTACATGTGAAAATGTGTAATATAAACCCCAAATCACTACCCGTTGTAAACAAATCTTTATTACAGACATTAAACTAAACAACTTAATTAAGCATATGATTAACATATTTCAAAAACTCCTAGCCTCATTAGGTCTGTCAAATGCGCTCATTCCTAAGCAGCCCATCCACTTGAACCCCAATCTAAAACTGGGTAACAAAATGCTAAACTTAGACCAATTCCCTCAAATTAAAATTCTAACTGCATGAGACTTCTTTCAGCTCAAGGACAACTCTATTAATGAAATCAAACTGAAATTGAATTTGAATAACAAATATACAATAATTTTGAGACAAATCAGAGTTGATTTCTACTTTAGGCCACTTCCCAAATAAGGCACAAGAGGAAATAAACTTGGCTACATCAGTCCTGAAATTTCTGAAAACTAAAAAGAAGATGTTATCAGTCACTTGCCAGTTAGTCTCTACAATTAAATATCAATCCTCCACCACCTTTGTACAATATTGGAGAAACAAAAACCCTGAACTGACACATGCCCATCTCTCCCAAGCAATTAACAACACAAACAGGTTTGCCCCTTTTAAGAAATTATTATATACCCAATTAATGATTAATAATAATGTTTACTACACTCCAGAATGCTTAAACATTTCTTTTCCTAACAGTTCATCCTTCTGCTCCTTTTGCCTCTCAGCTACAGCTGACCTCTTACATATCTTATGGGGCAGTAAATATGCACAGAATCTATGGAACTCCCTAAGGATCAAACTTACAAAAATGGGCTATGGCAAATCCACTCTCTCCTGGGAATTTGCTATACTTTGTAAAGATCATACGGCCATAGTCACTTTTGAACTTAGAATACAGATTGCTCTTTTCATGTTAATCAAGCTCTATATTACATAAAACTGGCTATATCGCTTTAAGCTAGACTGGGCTAACTTTAAGAACATGGCATCCAAGTATATTTTATCTCATAAAGTAACTACTAATAATATTAATAAATGTTTAAAATACCTCAGCTTCTGGAGTAGCACTCTTGATTGCATATTAATAGCAAAGAATGGCTTCTTATGTTTATTGTCCTATATAAGTACTATCATCAGTTCCTCCTCACCAGAGCCTTATTATGTTGTGTTCACTAACAGATATCTGTATATATACTGCAAAAAGAATAATAAGAACTATCAAGTTTTTGATAAATGTAATTAAAATCTTAATATTATACTGTAGCACTCTGTAAATAGTTGTGTGTATATATATATATATATATATATATATATATATATATATGTGTGTGTGTATGTATATATATATATATATATATATATATATATATATATATAAATGTGTTTTTTCCTTTTTTTTTCTATATTTTATGACATTTTATAGATAATCAATGCATTCTAACTATGTGCAAAGAGGAACACTGTATTTTTACACTGTTAACATTGTCAAGTTTCTCATACGTATATTCATTTTTCTGTTGTTCATTTTTGGTCTATCTCCATACTGAGAAAACAAACACTAACTGTACTTGTTTATTACTAGACTGTATCATGGCTTTGTCTAGCTTTGTAAATGGTTTATTTTTAATGTAATGTAGCATCTCCTTTTATTGTATATTTTATCTAACATTTTGTTTAAAAAAAACAAAATAAAAATAAAGATTTGAAAAAAAAAAGAATAAAGAGAGAATTTACCAGGCTATATGTTATGAGGCACATGTTCTGCTCCTCCTTGAACTGACTTTGCTAATTTCTGATTACCGTAGGCAATGACCATTTTCTGGATATGTAAGATGGGTTTTTAACCAAACTTTTTAAACTCCATCGTAACTTGAACTTATTAAAAGGCTGTCATGAACATTCAACTATTTTCACTAAAATAATATTGAGTAAGAAAGGATAGTTTTTTTTTATAGCAATAATGTAGCCCAGTGTTTATATACCATCAGAGTGCACACTCATTTTTATACTTACTAGAATGCTGTCATTTTTATTCATTTGTGTATGTATGCACGTATGCATGTATGTATATATACATATATACATGTATGTATGTATGTATGTATTGCCTTTGCTGACTGAGAAATTCTGACTGACTGGGCTGTGCAAAACATCATTTTAGTAGAGACCTGTAGAGAAGAGCTCCACATGCATACATTATCAGAAATACTTAGATTACAAACAAGTAAAATGCAGCAATATTTAGAGTTATGCACATGAATTAGAGCAACATTCTTTCAAGAGGTAACAAATAGTAAGGCAAGTATTACAAGCTGTGAAAGCTGGTGTTTCATCTTAAGTAAACAAAATAATAATAGTAGAAAACTACTAATAATAGTATAATAATATTATTTGGTGTAAAAAAAGCAAGGTCAATTTAGATAGTTCATATTTGATACTTTCTTCTCAGAAGTATACAGTTAGAAGTTGATGAATGATAGAAATGTAAAAATTGGAGTAAGCTGGGCTATGGCAAACTGTACAGAGGATGAAGTTGAGATACTATCAGAGTTAAAGAGTGTGAGATCAGATTGGGAAGTGGAATAAGTGTGGTAGACTTGTAAAACTAGTTTAAGGCAACAGAAAAAAAGAGGGATGTGAGTGAGAAAGTTGAGAAAGAAATTAGTGGAAACAAAGGTGAAATAACATAAGAGGAGGTAAATTATAGTGGAAATGCAGGAGAGAGGTACATTATGTACAGAGAAGATGTAGGATGAAAGACTAATGAAAGAAAGTGTGAGGAAAAGAAGAGGATAAAATAACATGAGGAGGTGAACTAGGGTGGACAGGGAAGAGAGAGAGAGCAAATCTTTTTCTTCTTTCGGCTGCTCCCGTTAGGGGTCACCACAGCAGATCAACTGTTTCCATTTCTTCCTGTTCCCTGCATCTTGCTCTGTCGCACCAGCCACTTGTATGTCCTCTCTCACCACATCCATAAACCTTATTTTAGGCCTTCCTCTTTTCCTGTTAGTTGGCAGCTTCATCCTTAGCATCTTTTTCCCAATATACTCTGCATCCCTCCTCAGCACATGTCCAAACCAACATAATTTTGCCTCTCTGGCTTTGTCTCCAAACCTTCCAACCTGAGCTGACCCCCTAATATACTTATTCCTAATCCTGTCCACCCTCGTCACACTCAGTGCAAATCTTAACATCTTTAACTCTGCCACATCCAGCTCTGACTCCTGCTTTTTTGTCAATGCCTCTGTCTCCAACCCATATAACATAGCTGGTCTCACTACCCTCTTGTAGACCTTCCCTTTCACTCTTACTGGTACTCGTCTGTCACAAATCACTCCTGACACTCTTCTCCACCCACTCCATCCTGCCTGTAATCTCTTCTTCACCTCTCTTCCACACTCACCATTACTCTGAACTATTGATCCCAAGTACTTAAACTCATTCACCTTCACCACCTCTACTCCCTGCATCCTCACCATTCCTCTATCCTCCCTCTCATTCACACACATATATTTTGTCTTAGTCCTGCTGACCTTCATTCCTCTTCTCTCTAGAGCATATCTCCACCTCTCCAGGGTCTCCTCCACCTGTTCCCTACTCTCACTACAGATCACAATGTTATCTGCAAACATCATAGTCCACAGGGACTCCTGTCTGATCTTGTCTGTCAACCTGTCCATCACCATTGCAAATAAGAAAGGGCTCAGAGCTGATCCTTGATGTAATCCCACCTCCACCTTAAATGCATCTGTCACTCCCACCGCAGACCTCACCGCTGTCACACTACCCTTGTACATATCCTGTACCACTCTTACATACTTCTCTGACACTCCCGACTTCCTCATACAATACCACAACTCCTTTCTAGGCACCCTGTCATATGCTTTCTCTAAATCCACAAAGACACAATGCAACTCCTTCTGACCTTCTCTGCACTTCTCCATCAACACTCTCAGAGCAAACATCGCATCTGTAGTGCTCTTTACTGGCATGAAACCATACTGCTGATCACTAATCATCATGTCCCTTCTTAACCTAGCTTCCACTACTCTTTCCCATAACTTCATGCTGTGACTGATCAGTTTAATCCCTCTGTAGCTACTACAGCTCTGCACATCACCCTTATTCTTAAACATTGGTACTAAAATAGTTTTTCTCCATTCCTCAGGCATCCTCTCACTTTCTAAGATTTCATTAAACAATCTAGTTAAAAACTCCACTGCCATTTCACCTAAACACCTCCATGCTTCCACAGATATGTCATTGGGACCAACAGCCTTTCCGTTCTTCATCCTCTTCATAGCTATCCTTACTTCCTCCTTGCTAATCCACTGCACTTCATGATTCACTATCTGCACATCATCCAACCTTCTCTCCCTCTCATTCTCTTCATTCATCAACCCCTCAAAGTACTCTTTCCATCTGCTCAACAAACTCTCCTTGCTTGTGAGTACATTTCCCTCATTATCCTTTATCACCCTTATCTGCTGCACATCTTTACTAGCTTGGTCCCTCTGTCTAGCCAATCGGTACAGGTCATTTTCTCCCTCCTTAGTGCCAACCTTTTATACAACTCTTCATATGCCTTATCCTTAGCCTTTGCCACCTCTCTCTTTGCCATGCACCTCATCTCCTTATACTCTTGTCTACTTTCTTCATCTCTTTGACAATCCCACTTCTTCTTCGCCAACCTCTTTCTCTGTATACTCTCCTGTCCTTCTTCATTCCACCACCAGGTCTCCTTGTCATCCTTCCTCTTTCCAGATGTCACACCAAGCACCTTTCTAGCCATCTCTCTTACTAGCTCTGCTGTAGTTACCCAGCTATTCGGTAACTCTTCACTGCCACCCAGTGCCTGTCTTAACTCTTCCCTGAACATCACCTCACAATTACCCTTTTCCAATTTCCACCATTTGATCCTTGGTGCTGCCCTCACACTCATCCTCCTCTTCTTGATCACCAATGTCATCCTACAAACCACCATCCTATGCTGCATAACTACACTTTCCCCTGCCACCACTTTACAGTCTCCAATCTCCTTTAGATTGGCCCTTCTACATGAGATATAATCCACCTGTGTGCATCTTCCTCCACTCTTGTATGCCACCCTATGTTCCTCCCTCTTGTTAAAATACATATTCATCACAGCCATGTCCATCCTTTTCACAAAATCCACTACCATCTGACCTTCTGCATTCCTTTGCTTAACACCATACCTACCAATCACTTCCTCATCCCCTCTGTTCCCTTCACCAACATGCCCATTGAAATCTGCTCCAATCACCAGTCTCTCACCCTTGGGTACAGTCATCACCACTTCATCTAACTCACTCCAAAAATTTTCTTTCTCATCCATCGCACACCCAACTTGTGGAGCATGTACACTAACAACATTCATCATTACACCATCAATTTCCAGCTTCATAAACATCACTCTATCCAACACTATTTTCACCTCCAAAACACTCTTAGTATACTGTTTCTTCAGGATAATGCCTACGCCATTTCTCCTCCCATCCACACCATGATAAAACAATTTGAAACCACCTCCGATACACCTAGCCTTGCTCCCCTTTCATCTGGTCTCTTGCACACACAATATACCAACCGTCCTTCGGTCCATCCTATCAGCTAGCTCTCTCCCTATACCAGTCATACTGCCAACATTCAAAGTTGCGACACTCACTATCACAGTCCAAGCCTTTAACTGCCTTCGGGCATGCCTTCCACCTCTTCTCCTCCTTCGGCCAACAGTAGCCCAATTTCCATCAGCACCCTGTTGGCCAACAATACTGGTGGCGGTTGTTGTTAATCCGGGCCTTGACCGATCCGGTATGAACTTCTGTACTGTTTTCTGCATGTATGGTTTGGCAAAATTTTATGCCGGATGCCCTTCCTGACACAACCCTCCCCATTTATCCAGGCTTGAGACCGGCACAAATAAATGCACTGGCTTGTGCATCCCCAGTGGCTGGATTGGAAGGGAGAGAATCTATGGATGTTAATATTCGTGATATGGTCATGAATATTTAAAAACTGGCTTCAGTGAATTATTATACACTAAGAAAGGAAAGTTCAGTAATATACTGATTTGAAAGCTTGAATTGCATAGTATAGGGGAAGATCTATATGAAATTCATTGCACTTTTTTTTTTTACTTAATGATCCTGCAAAGTTTTTTTTTTTTTTTTATTGCTCAGGAGGGTCCATAGTAATTACTACACCTATTTCTATTGTTGATGTCATAATTTGCTACTTTCAGATAAGATCGCTGTTTTATCAGACTGACAACTGTTTGATTATGTTGACCAAAAGTATTTTGGAGTGTGCCAGTGCTGAGATATAATTCTCTGAAATGTTTGACTTTATTTCATCTGTGGCATTCAGAATGTTTGAAACCAATATTGTGAGATTTGCTAGGGGACAGACTACATCAGGGTTGATAGGACCAACAAGTTGACTGATGAAAATTGGGTTAAACCAGCCAAAGGGCAACTTACACTGACAATACAGGAAAAACTGAGAAATTAGAGCTGATATCTGAGAGTATTATCATGCAGAAAGAAAGATTAATTTCTTCAGAAACATCAGATGCTTTAGGTTATCAGATGTTAAAACAGTATCTAAGTAGTTTGGTTGTCTTTTAAAAACAGACAGGAGAAAAATGAAGAGCATGGCTAATAGATAACAGGCCTTGCATACAAGCCACATGAAAGTGGCAGCATATTAACTTATTCACATTTGTGTTATGTTAAGCTATCTTACCTTTCTTACTGGTAGGCTTTAACTTATGATACACTATTGCATTTTTGGTATCAGAGCAAACTTGAATTTCATATAAAGATACACTAATTAGAATCCCAAACAACAGTGAAACAGAAGGTCATTTGAGAAATACATCCCCAGCACTTCATTGTCACTATTGGCACTAATCACCACTACTTTGCCCTAGAAATTGTTAAAAGTTATAAATAGTGCTCATATAATTTATTTAGAAAAAGAGTATAGATATCCTTAATTAATTCATAGACAACTATCAGCAAGTTAAACATATATCTCAATCTGGCATCATTTCATACTGGAACTTAAAGGACTCAAATCAAGGACTGCAGGCTGAACCCACATAAGCACTTATATCATGATTTTTTTAAGTCAAACTGCTAGATGGGTAAGTTAAATGAAATTCTACAGAGACCTGCTGATGATGTTCTTAAATTTGTCAGTCTTCCTGGAATCGGCTATCATTGTTTTGCTACTTTTATATGTTTGATTACAGCTGAAAGCTAATAAAGTCTTTGGATTTATAAAGTGTGTGAAATGTATTAAGCTAAACTTTTTTAAAACTCCTACAGCCATCCATATAATGCAGTAAATCATTGCTGAAGTGTAGTTAGGGCAGGACAAATGAGGAAGCTGCCCCAGGTGCAAGGTGTCAGGGGATGCTATTGGCAGGTGCCAATTGGATGGTAGTTCAGTACCGCCATTCCATTTTGGATTTGAGGTCAGGGCTAAAGTGCTTCAGCTCCCTGAGTGTGTTTGCTTTAGTGCAGTACATTATTTCAGAAATTAATGCTAATACTGCTTTGCTGTCAAAATGTAGCAAGTTGCTTGCAATATTTGTTGCAAGTGGTTTGTTACAAATTAGAAAGAAGAAAAAATGTTTTGCTCCTCAACTTGGAGAAGATTTCTTTTTACTCTTTAACTTAGAGATGGGTGGTGTGCCAGACTGGGGAGCTACACTTATACCCTAGCACCACAACACCAAGCTTTGGCACTGAATCAGTTTCTACTATTGTAATACATACTTTTATCCTGCTGTAGTAAACCATATAAATCATCTCCCAAATCTGCATTTCCTAGCCTTACACGACCATCACTTTATCCCCTTTGTGGAGACATCCTTTGAGTAATATGGGATAGGCAATTAGTGAAAAAGCAGACTTGATGCAGTTGTAAACACCATATCCACTATGAAGAATATCTGTCTTCACACCATCTGTGAATATGTGAACTCAGGGAATGCATCTTGACTTGGTCAACTAGCTTAATGATGCCAATAGTGAAAGTCAGCAGCAGAACTGCTACTTATGGTCTGAAGATTAGAAACGACAGACAAAGTGAAAGAATGGAATACTGATATATTTTAAGACACAAATGGAATCCTCCCTCTGACTACCTGAAATCTGTCCTTTTTCCTGATAGCCTTACCAGCCCTGCAGCTAGACAAAAATTTGACTTGCTAATGATAGGGAAGGCAGCAATAACATTTTCATGTATAACAAAAATGTGTAAAGGTATTACTCCAGTTTGAAAAATGCTTTTAATGTAAACAGTTTCGAGCTACATAAAGTGTTCATCCGGAGAACACCTGAATTCATTCAATACAATTATTATAATAGTCTTTGTAAATGATGTCCTTTAATCTTGAAGATGCTGTGAAAAGTATCTATTTATAAGTTCATAGATTCTTAATACCCTTACAGCCAATGTCACACAATACTTGTGGGAGACTAGTAATATTCCCATTATGCAGATTTTCCCCACACATTTTCAAGTGAAACTTTGCCATCACTCATCTAGTTATATCCAGGTTGGTTTTAAAGGTAGTTAGGGAAGTAATCTGCTTGATATGTAAAGGCAATCTAGTCAAGAAATCGGGACATGTTATGTTACGGTATCTGTTGCACCATCTTTTGATAAGGTAGCACAGGTTTATGTTTCCAGAGCAGGTTTTTGCTGTACCTCTAGTTCTAGTTATATGAAGGAATTTAATGAGTGCTTGATTATTCATACCATGGAATACAGAGATCACCCTTTAAGCATCTGCTTGACATTAAATATATACATTGTTTACTCTATCACAACACCTAAGGGTACTGTACTGAGACATGAGATATTTTTGGTGAGGAATCATTGAGGTCTCATGAGGTAACTTAGGTGATAAGCCAGTTATATGGTGAAGAGGCATTACACTGAATTATGGACTTAATGATGGATGAATAAAGTGGAACTATAATTTGTTTAGACCTTAAGGAGATACGAAAAATTATAAGTTACACAAGGTAGAAGAATTGCCTAACTACAACAAAGATGTGGTGGTCAAGGGAGAGTCTGATATCAACACAGGTACCCAGGGCCCTTATAACTGTATCAGATTTAAGTGGAGCGTGTTCTGTTTGGTAAACACTAGCAAAGTAAGATTTACCAAAGGAAACTATGCTGGATTTCTTGGTATTGAGAGTAAATCCATAATTAAAAACTTGGGGCAATGTAGAAATTGCCTCATGTACACAGACAACCCTCTCCTTCTACCACCCAACACTACAACCTGTGAGAGATGCACTTATTTAGCCAAACAGAAGGTAAAGCTCTCTCCAATCAAGACTGAACTTGACAGTCAAGAGGAGAAGGTAAACACTTGCACCACACCACACATCACATAGTCTCACTAAATCTACACCACCAAAATCCACACATAGAAACACAAAAACATTCATGGAGGCTCTCAATAATAATCTGCTCAAGCAACGGAGACCTCCAAAGCAGAAATGCAAGCAACCTTCACCCCCCAACACAACCCAAATGACACATAGCCCGCAGACTCAGTGTGCCACTCAACCACAGTCAATAAGGCAAAACAACGTACCCAACACACTAGTCATAGGTGACTCTATAGTCAGGCACACTGATGTCCTACTCACCAGGCTAAACAAGGAGAAGGTAACTGTCAGCTGCCAGTCAGGTGCCAGGGTCTGCCACATAACCCACACACACTCAGGTCACTCCACAACAAGTACAAATATGACTCTGTCATTGTCCATGTTGGTGTGAACAACCTGAGACATACCTCCCTGGACTACATGAAAAGAGACATGGAAGAGCTCTCCGATCTTGTAGCCCAGGCAGGTATGACCCTAGCCCTGAGTAGCATTCTGCCATCACCCAGAATGATGCCACAGTACAAAGACAAAATGATTGACTTCAACAACTGGCTAAGCTTCTGGTGACATTCTAAAGGGATCCAACATCTGTCTGCTTGGGATGACATGGTTGACAGACCATGATGCTTGGCCAGAGATTGCCTGCACCTGTCACCCCTGGGATTCCAGATACTGGCTAAGGTTCTTGCTGCCCCTATAGTGCCTTTTTTAGGCAAGGTTCAAATGACAAATTCACCACCGTAACAGGAACAGGCAAGCAAAACCTGAGGGTGATGCTACTCAATGCTAGAAGCCTAAATCTCAAAATGCACTCATTTGAGGCACTCCTTAAAATGGAGAACATCGATATCTGTGCAGTGACTGAGACCTGGTTCAAGGTTCCAGAGAGCACCACTGCGCTACCAGGCTATAACTCATACCACACTTTATGGCCATGTAACCTAGACCGGAACACCAAAGGCGGAGGTGTGTCCATATTCATTAAGGATATCCACCCCTACAGGCTAGTTGCTCAGCATAATGCAGCCGAGGTTATCCAAGTGCAACTAACTCTGGGCAAAAGTGCAATCCAAACTGTAGCTTGCTACAGATCACCCACCATACCCCAGGATTCTCACTCCTCTTTTCTTGATGTACTGGAAAAAATTAGGGTTCAACTAAACACCCTAATAATGGTCGATTTCAACTACCCCACCATTAACTGGGAAAACTACTCATGTACCAACTCCTTTGCTCAACGCTTTCTGGAATTCATAAACTCCAATGCCCTGGATCAACTTATCCACACCCCCAACAGGGGCAACAATATCCTATATCTAGTCATTACCAACATGAGTGACCGGTGTTCCACACCTGAAGTCAACGCCTCATTGGTCCGATCCGACCATAAGCTAATTACCCTAGATATCCACATTCTGCACCCACTCCCCATTAAGGAAACCATGGTAAAAGATTTCTCCAAAGCCAACTTCATGCTTCTTAAGACAGAAGTGGTGAACTTCATGACACCCATACAGATGGACGATACAGTTACGACTACTGAATCCTACACAATTGCACTTTATAAGCACTTTCATGAGTGCATGGATCGTGCTATCCCAAACAGAACCAAGATGCTATCCTCCAAAAAAAGGAAGCCAATCTGGTGGTCCACTGCCATAAGCAAACTGTACAACAGAAGGAAGAAACTGTTGCAAAGGAGAGTAAAATCCCATGAGTGGAGGAGCTCCCTGGACAGCCTCAGTAAGAAGCTGCAATCCCTGATAAAATCCTCCAAAGCTAGTTATGAAAACAAAATCGCCACTGATTCTAAAGACAACCACAAAGCATTCTATAGCTATGTCAAGAATCTTAACGGCAACACTTAGATCTGCTCTGAGTTACAGCACAATGGCACTAAATATACAGACTCAACTGATTTTGCCAACATCCTGGCAGATAGGTTCAGTGCTAACTTTACCCCCCTCTCACCCCCTAAAGAGCCCATCTCTATACCGGAAGAATGCAAAGTTTCTGTAATCACGGATGCACAGGTAAAAACCACACTCTCCAAAGCCAAGAACACAGCATCCATGGGACCAGACAACATCCCAGGCTGCGTTCTACATGAACTACAGAACAAACTGGCACCCCAACTAAGTACCATGTTCAACCATAGCCTCACCTCAAGCTTTGTGCTGCTGAATGGTGTATAGTGACGGTTATCCCACTCCACAAGGGTGGAGCCACCACAGACCCTGGAAACTAACGCCCCATTTGCCTGAAGAGCCTGGTCTGCAAGGCCATGGAATGTATCATCATGGAACTTATAAACAAAGACATTGGTAATCTCCAAACTCTGGACCCCACCCAGTTCAGGTTTGTAAAAGGCAGCTCATGTCTCCTAAACCTGATAGACTTCTTTGAAGCAGTTACTAAAGCCGTAGACAAGGGAAAGGTGGTTCACACAGCCTATCTAGATCTTGCCAAGGCTTTCGACACCACCCCCCACTCTGGAATTATAGATAAACTCACTAAACTAGGTATAAATCCCTATGTCACAAGATGGATTGCCAACTGGATCACTGACAGAACCCACACTGTGAATGTAGCAGACTCCAAATTAGTCTACAGACCAGTGGCAAGTAGAGTACCACTAGGTTCAGTCCTGGGTCCTCTCCTGTTTGGTATCTACTTCTCTCAAGTACAGGCTAACACAGAAGGTCTTTGGCTAACAAAGTGAGCAGATGACTGCAAACTAGGAGCCATAATCAAAACTCCTAATGATGTGGACATCGTACAAAAGGGCCTCAGTGAGACATACCCCTGGTTTCAAAGTCATGGCCTCAAGCTCAATGCCAAAAAGTGTATTGTCATCCCCTTTGGTAAAAACTCTGTACCCATGAACTACATCATAGGCGGTAGTATACTTAACACCGAAAGTGCGATAAGACACCTTGGGATACAGGTGGACAGTAGTCTCTTCTTTGATAATCACATTGCCACAGTAAACCAAAATGTAGAAAAACAGTGCAATCCCAAAACCAGTAAATAACCAAAAGCACTGTTAAGAGGAGAAACCAAGCACTGGACAGCTCTGGGTAAGTCCAAAAGTTTATTGAAACGAACACACAGAGTAAAACGCTTGACGAAACACCGCGCTTTTCGTCTATCACACAGACTTCATCAGACAACAGGAAACAAGTAGTGAACATGTATATATAATATCAAAACATTCAAATCATCCAATCAAATAACATCTCATAAATATATAACATACGTTTAGGATGTAAAATGACTGACTCTGTAATTAACACCTTTTTCTACTGCCATAACTCAACCATAAATTTTAATGAAAAACTCGTAACCTAAGCTTCCATAAAAATGTGTTAATGTTAACGTATGTTATATATTTATGAGATGTTATTTGATTAGATGATTTGAATGTTTTGATATTATGTATACATGTTCACTACTTGTTTCCTGTTGTCTGATGAAGTCTGTGTGATAGACAAAAATGTGGTGTTTTGTCAAGCGTTTTACTCTGTGTGTTCGTTTCAATATACTTTTGGATTTACCCAGACCTGTCCAGTGCTTGGTTTCTCCTCTTAACAGTGCTTTTGGTTGTTCACATCACCACAGTAGTCAGGAAATCCTTCTACATGGCACACCTCATCAAAAAAGGTTTTTCATCCATAAAAAAAGAGGTCATTGTTCCCCTCTAGTCATCACTCATTAGACCCATTATAGAGTACAATGCCCCTTTTGGTATGTACCTCACAAGACATCTACAACAACTGGAAAGGCCACAGAAATACCTCACAATGAGGATTACTGGCCTCAAACAGATGCCCTACGCAGACCATCTCAAAAAACTCCAGCTTTACTCCGTCGCATATCACCTATTCAGAGATGATCTCTGCCTAACATACAAAGCTATGTTAAACCCAGAGCTGTTGGACATGCTCCACTTAAAGAAATCCCAATCCCTCCGAGCTACATGCTCTAGGGACCTAAACCTTTTCACCACAATAAACAGAACATGCCAGAGGGATAGATTCCTGTTCCAGAGACTTCCCATACTCTGGAATAAACTACCTATCTATATCAAACAAAGCTCTTCATTAGCACGCTTCAAGAAAAATCTTGATGATTGGATGGGAAATAAGAAATTCACCCCAGGATCACCTCTGTGGCTCTGCTCGACAGTGGCACAGTAAAATAATTTTCTTGGGTGGCAAAAGCCAGGGTACCTTTTTGGCTGGGCTTGTATAGGTCTTAGGGCCGATAGCGTAGTACCTACCTATGAACCTATGAACCTATAAACATTGTTAGTTCCAGCCTTTGCTGAGAATATGAGTACTGGGTTGGGAGGGTGGCCTAATGGTTAAGGTGTTTGCCTTACAAACACAAGGCACAAAGTTTGAATCTCACAGGTGATAATTGGCTAGGCTTAAAATGGCTCGCAGGGGTAGTTAGCCTAGTACTAATCTATGAACCTATGATATGACAATCATTATCATTTTACAATCATCAACACACTTGTTTAGCTATAGTCCCTTGATATCAGCTTTCATGTCAGAGAAGTATATACCAAAATGGTGGAGGGGGGGTGTCTTGGGACAGAGCACTGGGGGATACCACAGATTACATTTTTCTGCCTAGAGGAAATATCCCCAGCCTTAACTGCATGGGTTCTGTTATTTATTCAATTGCCTATCCAGGTATCTATATATGGGGTTAATGCTGAGCTTTGAAAGTTTGTCAGTGATCCCTGCATGAAGAAACAGTGTTGAAGGCTGTGGCAAAGTCCAAGTAAATAGGGTGGACTACATGCCCTTATCCCAAACATTAGTAAACTATTCAAATAACACAACCAGGTTAAGCTAGCATAACCTGCCTTTTACCAAACCAAAATGATGTGCATCAAACTGGTGTGTATACAGCAATATAAGGTCATCTATATTGTTGTTTATTAGCCTTGCATATAACACTATTGAGACTATAAGGCCTGTAATTCAGAAAGTCAGTAGAGAGACCACTTTTACATGGAACAGCAGCACAGGAGTTGTTCTCCAAACTACAGGGGTGTAACCAGTTCAGCTCGGGACTGTGTATTTAAAACAGCATTCTAAAGCAAAGTTATACATACAAATGATAATTCTGAGTAAAATACCAGTTGAAGGAGTTAAAGGGTTAACACTGGATTTCCAGTGTTAGGTAAAGCAATATAAAAGGGAGAATGGAGGGAGATGAAATTTGGTTATGCATGCTTTTAGTGATGTATACCTTAAACATAGAAGGTAGCAAGAAAAAGAGTCAGTAGATAAAGGTATGTCATATGCTACTATACTGAAGGACATAATGGAGAGCAGATGAGTCAAAGAAAACTATGGGATGTTTTCTGCACCGCGTAATTGATCAGTACTACATGACCTTTGGCTCAGTAGTAAGATCTCTGTCATAGTTGCAGGACAAAAGGATTCACTCCTGATCCCTTGCTATTGCCAGTGTGGAGCAATGCATATTTTTCTGCTAGATTTCATTTCCTCCCATCTCAAAAATGCATGCTGGTTGATTGGATGTACAAATTTTCCATTTATATGTTATATTTACCTTGTTGTTGTGCCTTGGGTAATAGTTAAACATTGGTCAAGAGGGATTATTTCACTCACTGGATTAATAATTGATGAATTAAAACATTCAATGCAAGATGTATTCTGCTTCCAGTCAAATTCATCATGTTTTATATTTTTAGTTGCATCAGTGTTAAGTATATTTTTCCCATTACTGTGATATAGTATAGGTGTGAAATTAATGAAAATAATCTCCTTGAACACAAGCTTCTTCAACTTTCCTCATGGTTATATAAAATCAAACTCTTTCTCATGCATGTGATAACAAGAGGCTGAATTCCAAAAGGTTAGACATGCAGAACCATAGTGGGTTGTCTCTACAACCATGCTAAAGGTTAATTAGTCATTCAAGTAGCAAGGAATATGTTAATTAGCCATGTGCTCTCATTCAGAACTGCCTGCTGTCATTTAAAGAGAATCACTTAGCTGCATAACCATACCTCTCGACTGTACAGATTTTTGCCTCACATTTTTGGTCCACTTCTCATAAAATTGTGGTTTACTGGCAAATCAACGAGGGATAAAGTCAGAAAATAATGACAAACATTTCAGAAAATTCATGCTAATGCAAAACTACTTATTCTGTCAATTTTCTAAGTCTGTAAGAGCAATATTTAAAAATTGTCCATATTTTTGGGCCTTAGTCAACCCATTATTGATGGTATTGCCTAGATTTTTTGGTCTAAGAGGTTGAGAGGTATGATGATCACTCTGGGCCACTCATGTTAATAAACACGGCAAAAACTCATGTTTATCCATCTCGATAGCGGTAAGTGCCAATGAACTGTAAGAGTAGGTAGTGTTGGGGTGTGTGGGCATGTGAGGCTGCATGTGTGAGAGTTTGTGCGAGTGTGTGACGGCCTGGTGGGAAGGTCACCATAGGGGGTGGTTATTGACAGGGTAGGGTAGGTTTTTGTGTGTCTGTGCATATATATATATGTATATATATATATATATATATATATATATATATATATATATATATGTATATATATACATATATATAAATAACACATATGTATATATATATATATATATATATATATATATATATATATATATATATATATTTGGGTGTCTCTAGACACCAGTAATAGCATGGCTTAAAGGAACTAAAAAGGATTCAAACCCTGGACCCTCCCACAGATGATATTAGTCATCCATGCTACCACATAACAGATGACACAGGAAGAAAATATAAATGTAGAAAAAAAATACAAAGTGGGGTAGACTTCAAATCCTGCAACCTTGACACAGGAAGAGCAGCATTAGCCTGTTTATTTTTACCATAAAATAAGGATGTCATACTTTATTCAAGGCTTACAACAATTTATGAGTTACGAGGGAGAGGGACAATCCACATTTAAGCATACCTCTCAACCTTGGAGTGCATGACATTTAGACAAAGCCAACAGAAATGGTGAAATAAAACTATATTTCAGGGATGGATTTTAAGTAATACTATTATACACTTAGAATGGCACAAGGATAACGTATTTTGCAGTAGCATGAAGTTACTGAAGTATATGATGTCTACAAATCGAATGTTTAGCAGTAATGACTGAGTGTAATCATCTGTGGTTTACAAGGTCAGTGAAGACATTTAGAGGACACATCAGGGACTTTCTTTCAACTCAGTGACAAGTAAGAGATATGTGCTTTGTGTGTGGTTTACTGTGTGCATGTTTGCTGGAGAGTGAATGAGAGACTGTGCCATAACAATGCATGGACCACTACTGTTAACTACCACATGAATGTGATGAACTGCACCCACTGTAGTTCATGGCAAATCAGAGGCATGCAAATTAGCTGATAATGAGGTCATTCCTCATTTCAGCTAATGTGTCTGTCTGTGAATCACACAATAATACATTGTGGAAACAGGAACGTTTTACTATGGTCCTTAATGTGGACAGAGATAATCCATCCTATTTGGAACACATAAAAAATTACCTTGAAGAAATTTTAAAACACTGTTAAGCTGTGGTTTCTAGGAATATGGTTAGAGACAAAGTTAAACTTTCAAATTCAATTGGAAGAAAAAAAAACAAGAAAACATAATCAAACTATTCTTCTGATCCTGGAAAATAACCCTGTTACAGTCAGCAGAAAGAAGAGCACATGTAGGTAAAGGAATTATGTCAGCCCAGCTTGAACATGGACTCCTGCTCACTATGGGCAGGTACTTCAGGAAAAGCAAGTTATCAATCCAAGTTTGATGATTCATTACTCTATTACTCTTCCCTCCATTGTGAGCACCATTGCTTAGTCCTAGCTAAAGCAAAATTACTTCCATGCCATCTACTATGATTCCTCATTTTTAAACTCAAAATAAAAATGTTTCCTAATTTTATTGACAATCTCTTATTTAGGAAAGTACATTACAATTTCAGATTAACAGCCACAAAATGGATCATCTCTGGTTACTTCTCACAACGTATTGACATGCAGTAAGCATAGTACACTTTTGATTTATTAGTGCCCAAACACTGGAAAACCCTTCCATCTTCCTTAAAAGGGAGTAAATCATCCAGACTTTTCAGAATATCTTTTCAGATCATCTATTTGATGCTGCTAAATATAAATGCTTTCACAGTTATATTTCACTTCACCTCAACAGATTCGTCCTCCTGCTAACAATATGCTCTGTACCTTAATTAACCAAAGCATCATTCATATCTTGGTTGATTGTGACAGACAGCTGTGGGGATTTTCTCTTTTTCTTTAATCTTTTTGTTTCATTCTTCTCTCCTTTCTTCAGATATAATTTCATTTTGTATTCTTAAGGCATTTTATTTTTTATTGTACAAAGTTATAAATTAAATATGTGTTTGCATTTGACAGTTGTTATTATATATTTTTTGCATTCCTGTGCATTTCCGGAATTAGTAAAAACATATAACAAGGTTCCAAGAATCCTGATTTGGGCAGTGGTGAAACAGTTTGAAATCCTAGAAACAGTGGTAGAATTACTGCTGGCTGTATTCATGGACCCAGTGAAACAGTATCAGACTCACTGAGTGTTTTCAAAAGGAAGTGGGTGCTCATCAGGACGTACATCTTAGCCCAATCATACTGGAGATGGGCTGCATTGTCAAACAGGTCAGAGGAAACAGATTGACAAAGTTTATATATTTAGTTTACTTATTTGCTTCTTTATTTTACATTTGTTTACCAGGAGCATCCAAATGGGCAAAGAGACCGTTTTCAGTGAAGGCCCAGGGAGAAAAGCTCTGCATACAAACTTGTAATATATCATAAGTAATAAAATATAAAAATATGAAAAGATTGCTGATCTGCAAGTGTACAACATAAAATCTAATATATAAAAACATATAAAGTTCGCAAGTTTATTTATTTCTAAGCAATATGCAAGTAGAGGCAGGCAACTATAAGAGACTTACAGGGGTATTAATCAGATCTATTGAACATATACATATATTGCCTAATACACCAGGGGTTTATAAATAACTCATTATTTGAGAGCATTTGTAGAAGATGTTTTATTGTTAGGAGAATGTTAGTATGCTGTATCGAGTAGTAGATAAGAGTAATTTATATAGTGGAATAGCAGGTACAGTAGCATGTATGTAGGTTGAGAGTAGTTATGGAACTGCTCCTGGGAAGATTGCAGATATAAGCACAGACAGGCAACAGGGCAGGGGAGAAAGGAGATATACAGAGGCAGACAAGGTCATCCAGGGGTGATGCAGGAGCAGAGTCAATTATTTGTTAGGTGTTCCTTAAGAAGACTTTTAAATTTGTCAGGGTTTGTTGTGATTAGAATATGCTGGGGAATGGAGTTCCAAATCTTTGATATTTACTTAGGGAACAGGGCATTCCCAGAACTGTTATTAGCATTTGTAACCTTTTTTAATTGTTTGTTGGAAGAATGCAGGGATCTACAATTACAGTAAAATTGGATTAGATTTTTAGGACAGGGCAATTGTTGGGTTGGTGTTTGATAGCATGGGCCATAATGAGTTGGTTAAATGATATGAGGTATGGAAATACTAACAATTTTAGTTGCTGGAGAGCTGAGCAATGCTGTGTTCGATGTGGGATGTCATCATGCTTCGGGTTTGTTTAGTTTGGATTTCTTCAGATTTGTAAAAATAGGTGAGGTGTATAATAAAGGGAAGAGTAGGTATGTTTGCTAGGGCCTGTTTGGAGGTTTGTTTGAAGAATGGTTTGGCCCTGTAAAGTGAGTCAAATTTGAAGTGTACATTTTTGACAGCCAGGGCAATTTGTTTATCATACATTAGGGAATTGTATATGGTAACGTCAAACAGTTTAGTCTGGTCCACAGGAGAGATTATAGTATTGTTAGAGGAGAGGATGGCAAAAGTGAGTCAGAGTTGAGAAGTTTTGTTATTTGTGCATATCATTAGTTTAGTCTTGTCGGGGTTTAAAACGAGTTGTTTGTTTGCAAGATTTTTTTGTAAGAGTTCAGGTAGGGAGGGGGCTGCACGGATAAGTGAAGAGTCATTTGCATATTGCACAATGGTTGCCAAGTGGGTTGCTGAGCTGAGTTTGTTAGTGAAAATTGTAAAGAGTACTGGTCCAAGGACTGAAACGTGTGGACACCAACAGAGACTGGTAGTAGGGATGAGGTCTCATTTTCCACTTGGCAGCTTGTTGTTGTTCTGTTAGGTAGCTGTGAAACCAAGAAAGGGCTGTGTGGGAGAGATTTAGGGAGGCAAGCTCATTAAGGAGTTTTTGATGTGAAACTGTATCAAATGCTTTTGACATATCAAGAAAGATGGAGGATACAAACTGCCCGTTATTCATATGCTGAATGACTGTGTCTCTGAAGCTAAGAAGAGCTGTTGTGGTGCTGTCTTTAGCTCTAAATCCATGCTGTGAGCTGGGGAGTAGGTTATTGTTTAGTAGGTAAGGCAGAAGTTGGGAATGTATGCATTTCTCAAGGATTTTGGCAAGGGGGGAAGAATAGCAATAGGCCTATAGTCTAATAATTCTGTAGAGGTGCCTCCTTTATGTAAAGGTATGATGTGAGAGATTTTCCAGAGTTTGGGTTCCCTGCCACCCTGTTGAACACACAGTTGACTCCAGTTATGCATCTCAGTCCAAGGTTTCGGATATGAATGCCATAACTGCACTTTTTCTTTATAATTTCAGGTTTTAGCTTGTCTTCTCAGTGCTAACTGTGGCTCACCTATCCCCCCAAGACAGCATTGCTGCTACTTCAGTACTGTTGGATATCGCACTGCATGGCCAGTGACCTATGTTTGTGTTCACCACTTCATTCAATTGTGCACACTCTACTGTTTTACTATATATTTTGCCCTAACTGGTCAGAATGCATCACCAAGTCAAACACCAATGTTCCCACCATCTCCCCATCTCATATATCTGACCATCCCTCTCTCCAAGTTAACATTTACCTTTTAATTTTTTTTATTTGACTCGGCTTTTTTTTTCTTCCAGTATCTTCAGTAATTTGGAGAAGCCATATATCAGCCTTTGTTATACTCTTACAATCTCAACAAACATAGCAGCATTATTGTAGTTCTAGGTGGCACTAGAATGCCCCTCCTCCCCGGACCACTATGTGCTTATTTGTAAAATAGCCTGTTACACTCAACCTCATGTGCAGGAAAACATACTTAGCTTGCTGATTTTTTTGTCATTCAAAGGATTCTGCTTCCAGGTCCAATCCCTGCACTGACTGTGACTTGCATACCATAAGCAAGGAGAGCCCTCTCCACTAATCATTTGCTGCTGAAATCTCCCATAATCCCTTATATGATTCAAAACATTTTGCAGGCTTCCTTCGCTAGTTTCTCCTTCCCTGTCATCATGTTGAACACACAGTTGACTCCAGTAATGCATCTCGGCCAAAGGTTTTGAATATAAATGCTGTAACTACAATTTTTCTTTGTAATTTCAGGTTTCTATGCAATACTAGACTGGCTAGTTTCTAAGTGTATGCTAGTTGTAACATGCAATAATTCTTTAACCAATCACTGGTTGTTAGGGTTTCATCTGTGGCCTTTATTACCACCTTGTATCCTGTATAGCTGTTACTTAATGGGATGACCAAACCCTGTATTTGGCTGTATATTTAGTACATTCTAAATGCAAAACAACTGCAAACATACAGACCAAAAGGTAAGTGAATATTTGTCCCGATCCCCTTCAATAAACACATCACACCGAATGACATTTGATGACCTTTATTAAACTTTTATGGCAAAGCTTTGATAGCCAACATTTATGAATTACAACTGAAACATAGTATAGTTGATTTTAAGCACAACATAAACATCCTTATAATGTTAATCAGGACAGCATACCTATTCTCCTGCCCCAGTAAGCAACGTCCATACCTCTGCTCGCTTACTCTATATATTAAGCAGCGTCCAAGATCTCACTTCATATCCCATTTATTGAATTATCCATCCACTTACTTTACTTATGAAGCAATGTCCCCGACTCACTTCATAAACCATTTATTGATGTACCTGCCAACCAAATAATCAGCGTGCTTACCTCTGCTTGCTTATTTATTTAGCAAGCATCCTCCAGCTACTCACTTTCCTTTCCCAAATCCTTGAATTGAACATCCAAGCACCAGAGGGTCAGAACAGAAGAGGGTAAGCTTGTCACTCTTTTCTGCCAACCAGCCTGACCAGGCTGTACCCCCTCCCTATAAAAATTTTCCAACCACCTACTCCCACTAAAGGGAAGGATTAAGCCAAATATCATTCGATGTGCCCATCTTCTGTAAACTAACTTAAATCCCCTGTCATCAATACCAAAAGAGAAACAGCAAAAAGCCCCGACATGCCAGCACTGAAACGAGCTTAATGAACCTAAATAAAGTAGGATGACCCGCAACCCCACCTTACCCCACCGTAAGATCCAATCCAAAAGAATACATGCCCTTCCATTCCTCTTTCTTCAAACCACTAACCATTGCTCTTTCAACTAATTGCACTCTGGGGCCCTATTGCACCAAACTAGTGACCAAGACATCCTACGCAACCAATATAATCAGAACAGCAGGAACATCCACCCTGTCAACTCCATCACCTTCCAACGCTGCTTCCTTCAGGCCCCAACTGCTTCCACCTGCAAAAGAAATGACACTGTAAAATCTTTGCATACACCATCAACCTTTCTTAATGGCATTAGGTAGTGTCAAAGTGAACCCTGCCCCTACACTGCCCCAGCTAAATTGCCCTGGCTCCCTTACCGCAACCTGCCCCCACCTTACCACCATCAATCCTTTCCCAGTCAGGGCAAGAACATGCAACAAAATCAACAACCCTCAGTTCCATTTCACTTTGTGTTATAATAACAGAGTTGTGACAACTAATCACTATAAAGGCATAACTTAATTATCAATATACATTCCCTGGGTCATCTCTTGATTACCCTCTAAAACCTATACACCACAGCTTATGCCCAGAAAACTTATCTCTTAATAGTCTCTAAATCATGTATTCAGTCAGCCTACTACATTACCCCACACAATCACTGAGTCAACTGGTAACAAAGGCTGTTTAAATCACAGACGCTGTGCACAATCTAAGAAACCAATATTCATGTCCTGTCTTGACATTTCCAGGTAACCATTGCAGTATGTACAGCAACAACTTGTGCAATGGTCCCAATACCCCCAAACTAAAATGAATGACAAGAAGTGTGCATGGCAAAAGAAACTTTCCTCCTATCAATATAATAATAATCCCTCATCTCATGCTGCCAAAATATAAACAAGGAAACATTTACACTTCCAGAATAACTAACTGCAGTCATAACATACCTGCCACAACTGTAACCCCATGACCTCTCTATCTCAAGCAATCCCCACATCAAACCCATCTTGATAGTCACAGTCCGTCTCTCTTCCTTGTCAACCAACCCCAATCCTTCAAACCAATGACCCCTAACCCTGTTCCCAATCCTGTCAAATAACTTTCCCCCAAAATTCAACCTCCACCCCTGTAAACCACACCTGAGTAAACTTGCCTTGCCCCATCATATGTTTGACCTATGGAAAGGTACCATAAACCCCCAGTACTGAACCCCCCTATGCACATTACAATGCTCTGCCCCACCCCTGACCTAACCATAAAGGGAGCACGATCACATACATCCTCCTAACTACCTGCTCCCAGATGCCATGCTCAAGCAAAGTAGCACTGGCCCCTCAGCACCCCTTGGCCCAACCTTCCATAGAAAGGATTTTGGGGTGAGGTAGTAGAATTTGACCTATCCATAATAGATGTATCATGATTCTAACCCCTCCATGTTCAACTCTACTCCCCCTTTACAATCCCGTAGACCCACTCTACCCTGTCCTTAACTCACCTTGGCCTCCTTGCCTCCCTACTACTCCATAACACAACAAGCCTGACATGGATTAATAAGTATCTAAAGGTAGATTACCTGTGCCCTCCTTGTGTAACACTCCATCCAAGGAACATTCACCCCTTCAGGCCACCAACTGATGAGACTCTGCACACCTCCTTTTACGATCTCCTTGCCCATCAGTCCAGTTACCAGCACACCATCCACTGCGCACTTATTCATTATCGATCTGTAAATTTAAAGAACTGTAAAATTCCCTGACATAAAGCAAAATATCTTAACATGAGAAGCCGTCAAGGTGACCCATAGCCATATTGCCCCCATCACTCTTCCAATGTACTTATGACTTAAGCTCTTCTCTTCTATCCCCCCTTTATTTATTTATTTTTTTTAGTATGCAGTCTGCTTAACCCTACCAGCTGAACTGTTAATATGCCATACTACACCATTATTATGTGTACCACAGTCTGCTCATTTGCTCCCCTTTAACTTGCTAACAATAACACATGCAAAAGCTCTTAACATATACCTCTCCATGTCTCTTAGCCCAGGTAATGTGGACAAGGCCTGTACTTCTCATTCTTTAGAGCAAAAGTGTTCACAAGCCATAAATAAAAGGAGGACTGATATATTCTCTGAATGGTATAAAGTGATAAACTGAAATGTCTGTCATTTCCTAAATTTCAGTCTATAATGCCTTGCCACCGATTGCAAAAAAAAAAAAAACAAAAAAAAAAACAACTCTATGAAAACAAATCCCAAACATGAAGCAAATTCTGGACATTCTATGAAAATATGTACAGCTGCAAGGTATGACAGAGCAGTTATACATGGACCAGACTAACCTCTCAACCCAACTGAGCCAGCTATCCAACATACTTGAAACTAGAACCCCCCGTCCCACACAGCACATGTTAAACCCCTATTGTACTCATGCAGCTGCAGGGAGGATATGCAGACCCCGCTACTACTGAATTTGGCCCATAATTTGAATAAATAAAAAAACTCTGCTGCCTGTCAGTACTCATAGAAGCTGTTTTAAAACTGGGACTTGAAGCTTAGTGATGCCTGTATTTATATAGTCTCTTTGCTGACATAGCTACAAAAGCAGCAGAGATCAGGTAACTACTTATATTTCCAAATCTGAACACAGGAATATGACTTTACAGACTATACATCTTGTCCAAAGAGTTCTTATCTCAAAACATAATGTTTGGTCATCCTGCATTGCAAATATAGCAATATTTCTAGACAAGCAGCAATCGGCTTTTGCCCATTATCTAGTAGTCACACTAACTTATATGGAATTATTTCATAGCCCTCCGGTACATTAATTATTGCAGACACAGCATAAAATACACAGCCTTCTCTGGATCTCTCTCTATCTCTACCTCCATGCTCTCTCAATTTCTTTCTGTAGACTGTCCCATAGTTAAAAGCGAGTGGCCGCCACAAACCTGAAGACATAGCAGGCAACTGAATCCAAAACTTGCCAACAAAGCAGGTCAACGACCCATCCCACAAGCCCCATTGTGCTCCAGTGCAGCCCAAAATCAGTAGCCACCTGTCAGACCTCCACCACCTGTCCATATATCTTTCCTCATGCCATATATTCTGATTTTTGCCCAGCATTCCTGACTCACTTTCCTATAACTGACCACCTCACCATGCTCATACCTCTCCACCCCTCAGAACTCTGTGCCACCCCTGAACAAAAGTTGTACCAAGGCCCAGAAATAGGGACAAGTCCTAATTATTGCTCTTCCATCTTAGAAAGTTGCCAAAGTAATAGGTTTCATATCAGCATGCATCTCCTGAAGGTGATGAAGTCCGAAAATCATGGCAAACAGGCAAACTTCCATTCTGAATTATTTCCCACTAACCTGCCAGCCAGCCACCACTCCATGCAAACGGATCAAGCTAAGGGGCAAACATGGACGTTCCGCAAATTCGTACAATTGAGAAGCAGAATTACACTATACCAAAATTTAACAGCTCAACTGGGCCTGCACCCACCTCCAAAGATGTGAAGCCCAAAGCTCAGTGCATGCCACTATGCATTGGCCTCACTTCCCAGATCATCCCCGTGACTCACTAGAAAATCCAAAAGTTTCAGGAACAAGAGCCCAAGTTCTGAGGGGAAAAAGTGAACCAGCGAAGAGCCAAGCCACTGGTCCTCATTCATTTAATTATTTCTGTAGTCTTCCTTTTTCTTTGTTTCCCTGAACACCCACATGTACCAGGTTTTACACACGTTTTACTCTTCTGCCCTCCTAAACTATTCAAAACCTCACTTAAAGATGACAGAATGTGATTAAAACCTTGGGCATTCTTGCATTCTGTCACTCAAAAAGCAGCCCTCCCAGTGATTCCATGTGGTTCTCAGCACCACGAACCCCCCCATCTACCTCAGGCACTTGACAACCACAAAACATCTGGCTGGATGCACTGAGGCCAAATGACCTCAAATATCCAAAGCTGCAGTCCAAACAGACTCCTCACATCAAGAAGGCCAGTGGAAAGGGCAAATATCACCCTGAACCAAAGAAAATGCCAACCCACTGATCTTGGCCCCTTCAGTTCAATCGCTAGCGAAACCCACAGAAGGATCGCACCCAAAAGATCCAACATCGGGTAAAGGAAACATCTGTCAAAGCACGGAACCTACCTTCAACACTACAGCTTATGCCCAACATCCCAAATAACCAACTGGACCTACAAGCTAAAGGTACCCACCTGACAGCACCAGAAAAAGACCCCTGAGCCGCACAAGAAAACTGAGCCACACAAGAAAATGCTCTCCTTCTGCCATCTCTACTACCCCACTATATCATCTGTGGTTCCAATCCTCTTATTAGAGGCCCAAAGATGATGAAAACAAATAAACTATTATATTAGTTAAAATCCCAATGTTATACATTTGATCATTTTTTTTTAAATTTTAATTTTTACCACTCCAATGCACATGCGTTGTAGCAACCCCCCCCCCCCGCCAATGCAGAACTCGCAGCCTGTGGAAATGATTAACATTTGTTGGGGGGGGGTTGGTTTTTTTTCTATTTTCTCACCCTGCTGAGTTTACCACTTGTTGAGAACAGGAAGAGCCAGCCAATCTACATTTACACATCTACTCTATGCATACGTCGCTACTAATGCTCAGCAGCGAACCATTGTGCTGCCTAACCAAAGCCTGCAAAAGCTGCTAACTAGGTAGACTCCAGAAGCCCGCGAAACTATACCACCCAAGTTCTCTCATCCACTACCCAACAACAACCCAACCCCAGGACAGCAATACCAGCAGAAAATACGTTCCTCCACCATCAGTTCTGAAACCTCAAAATTCAAAGCAGTGAGAACTCGCATATCTGATGTAGAGGTACCTGAGTTTCACACCAGCACCACCTTCTTCACTTTTTCTGGTACCTATTCAACCTGATCCATAGCACCTCATTAAACATATTGATGGGCTAGCATGGCAACAGGGCCCCCAGTAAATTACACAAGATGCAATACAGAAAAAAAAATCAGTCCCGGCACCCTGTACTTAAGAGGCATCAACTTTAGCTAGCAAAAATAAAGCAATACCTTAAACCCTTACTACTCACCTCATCATGTCCACCTCCAAACCAAGGCCTACCTGACAAAAGAACCCACCAGTCATCACGTTCATGAACCTGCAATATAGCAAGTTCATGCCAAAATGTGATTACTTACCCAGCTACACTTCTCAAAACCCCGTAAGCCTCTCCCCACCCTTAGCTCATTTCCTTCCAATCATCCCTCCTTCCATTTAACCCTTCCATCTCCCCAGTGTTTATCTAACCCCTTTCTGAAGATGTCCCAGGACAATTTGGTTTGTTGCCAAACCTCATTTGCTTGTTGGCAATAGAAAGGCATCTTTGGAGTATAATTATGTATAGTAATCTCTACTGTGCAGAGCTTTATTAAGATTTCTTATACCTGTAACATGACAATAGCTGCTGGTTTTCCATTTTGTCTATTACCTCACTGGGTTTCCAATATAAATCGCCAGAAACTTTCAGATATTTATTGCTTGTAAGCTTATGCTTTAGTGTTCATCTGTTAATGAAACTACTTAGCTCAGTTTTGTTTCACACTTTATCTGTAATTCTACCTTAGCTGCTTAAGATTTTTGTTACCTAGTGTATCGATATTCGTTAATGTTCCTTTGCTTACTAAACTAATTAACTCTATTTTGTTTCAAATTTTTATTGGTAGATGTACCTAGTTGCTTTAGACTTTTGTTGTCTATTTCCTCACTGGGTCTAAAGCAATTTGGCAAGAAAGGTTTAGATATTTTTTCTGCTTGCAGGAAAATGTTTTACTGTTCCTTTGTTTACTAAACGCTTCCATGCTCTTTCCCTCCTTCCACCTCTTTCCTATTGTATCTTTTCTCTCCACACTATCTATCTACATCTTCAACTACTTTAATGTAATTTTAGTTTTCCCCTTGTCTTTCCCTTTTTTTATCCACAGGTTCTAGCTTGTTTTCTCAGTGTTAACTGTGGCTCTCTATCCCCTCCCTGCAAGACAGCATTGCTGCAACTTCAATACTGTTGGATATCACACTGCATGGCCAGCGATCCATGTATGTGTTCACCAGTCTGCTGCTTTACTATACATGTTGTCCTAACCAGTCAGAATGCATCACTGAGTCAAACTCCAGTGTTCCTGCTATCCCCCCACTTATATCTCTGATCACCCCTCTCTCCAGTTAACATTTACCTTTTAAATGTTTTATTTGACTCAGCTTTTCTTTCTTCCAGTATCTTCAGTAATTTAAAGAAGCTATATATCAGCCCTTGTTATACTCTTACAATCTCAACAAACATAGCAGCATTATTGTAGTTCTAGGTGGCACTAGAATGCTCCCTCCAGGATCACTCTGTGCTTATTAGTAAAATAGCCTGCTACACTCAACCTCATGTGCAAGAAAACATACTTAGCTTACTGATTGTTTTTTTTTTAATTCAAAGGATTCCGTTCAGGTCTTTTCTGCTCAATTCACCCTCACTGCACTTCAGCTCACTTCACTCCTCTCTCCTACTCTATCCCCAAATGCCACCCACCCCAATTCACCTACTCTTATATAACTGGAAGAGACACACCCCTTTTCCAATTAACCTATCACAACACATCTACCATTTCTACCGCCAATTTACAAAGATAGCTACCATCTCTCTTACTTCACAGCAGAGCAGTCAAGGACTACACACCCATCAAACTGGTCCACCTCCAACTGTATTTACTCCTCTCACTTCCTACCTATGTAAACTAACCTCTACCTATTACAGCTAACATGTTACTTATCTACACACTCCTGATTAGTCTTCTAACAACAACCTAACTTATAACCCCCTACCAAGTCCTGAAAATGAGTTATATTTACTCTCCCACTCTGGAAACTAACTTTCCAATGTGCACCATCTTCACTAATACTAAAATATCACCTACTATGTGTATCAACACCTTCACTGAACTCTTCTTATTCAAATGCATGCACACACAGGTATCCCCACATTTACAAAACAAATATTCCAAGCTACTAGCCAAATTCAGTAGCTATTCCATTGCAAATTATACCTAATTAGTTTAGCCAGTGACATTCATCTCAACCGAGGCCCTCAAGTCTAATATCCTACTGCCCCATCTGAAACCACACCAGCTTTTATAACTCAGTCATACTACCTCACAATAAATCAGACCTTTTGATCATAAATTTAAACTTAAGGAGTAGTGTTAATAAACTTCATGATTTCCAAGCTACCAATCACATTTTACTCTTCAGACATTGTAGTAATAACTGATACCTGGCTATAACCTCATATCAATGACAGAGAAATTCTAACCCAAAGATATAAAAATCCAGTGACATGACAGAACTCATAAACATGGAGACAGCATTGACATTATGTATAAAGAAACTCTCACTATGGAACATGTAGATAAATACCCCCCCCCCTCCAATCTTTCAAATTTAGAACTACTAGTATCTTGACTTCTGCTTAACTCTAACAAAAGCATAATATTTATAGCAGCCTATATACACAAACACACACACACACACAGACAGCACAAGTACAATAGAAAACGTATTATGCTGGATAACTTCCACTTTCAAACAAGAAACTATTATATTAGGAGACATCAACCTTGACTGGTCCTCCTTCACCTCCCAAAACCCAACCAACCATATTAATCTCTTTGGCCTCTCCCAGTTAATCTCTATTCCAGCCAGTCTTGATAAACACAGGAACACAAAAAATACATACTAGATTGGTCTCTTACAAATAGACCCTCCCTATCCTACCAGTCTGGGTGCCTCCCAGCCATCCTTACTGACCATATACCCACCTACCTCCTCAGGTACAGAGCAACCCCCCCTCCCAAGAAATATCAAATACAAACACATCCAAAACAAAATAAACTTTTCCCCTGAAAATTTCAACTCACTCCTTAAACAATGTGATTGGACCACTTTAAATCATCTTCAGCTTGCTAATGCAGTCAAATATTTCAATAATAAGTTTCAAAACATCCTTAACAGCCTGGGTCCCCTTAGAAAATTTGCATGAAAGCAAGACAAATTCCATGGCTAAATGACTTATGTAACAGAGACTTAACTTGGACACACTACATAAACTCCAAAAAACAAATCTCCCTCCAACAATATCATCACCTTGGAAACAAAGCAAAAACACACATACAAATGACATAATAAACTATTATAGATCAATGCAACAAAAACATCAGAATAACCTCAAATATTCTGGGCCTCCATTAAGCATCTATTGACCCCTGGACTCCGCACTACCCAAATCTCCACCCTCCCAAATACCATTGAGCCCATTCCCAATTTAACTTACACTTTACAAATTCTATACTATCCCTACTCAAAAAGGATAACAACACCCCACTAAACATTCCCACCAGCACACTTTTTCATCCCAATTCCTTTGGCATTAAGCCAATTCAAACAAGCTACATTAAAAAAAAAACTCCTCAGCAAACTAAAACCTTTTTTCACTTGTAACAGACCTCCTCCCTAATGAATTTCGTAAATTAGCAGCTGAGGCCATCTCCTGTCCACTTTCCCTATTAATTAACCATTCCATATAAGCAGATGATGTGTACCTCTCAATGTCTTAACACAGGAAATTTAGATAAAGCCTTTAAATAATGGGGTGGGGGATAAAGACTCCCAAAACAGAGGCAGATTTTAAATATTGCTCTTTTAAACTTAGAATGTTGTTAGAATAACAGGGTTTTTTTTGTTAGCTTGCTTTTTCTTAAGGATATGAAGTCTGAAACTCAACTGTATGTCATTATTTAGTGACTTCAATCATCTTTAGTTTGACAGAAAAAAAAAACTTTTTTAAGAGAAGCAGAACTAAAATGTGAGGTAAAAAATGTAAACATTCTGTGGAAATCTAGAGAGTTAAGAGGTCTGAGATGATGTGACACTACCAGCAGACTCAGAACAAGATGACCTGCAAAGGATAGAGGGATAGAATGCACAACTGAAGGTACATGGGATGAAACTGAGTACAGATAAGACAGTGCTCATAGCAATTAATTACATCAGAGGAAGCCAAAAAATGAAGTAAAATGGAAAATAATGGCGCATTATCACCTTCAACTGTCTAGGAAGTGTCACTGGGGAGAAGTTTAAATGAGAAGGTCAAAGCTAGAATAATACATGCTGCAGCCAACTGGCACAAAGTGTCAGGTGTTAGTGTAAGGCAGCACAATACCAAAGAAGCTGAAAAGTAAGGTGGACAAAGCAGTAGTGTGACCATTACTTCTGCATAGCACTGAAGACAGAGTAGCTAAGTGAACAGGAAATGATGGAAATGAAGTGCCTGAGGCAGGTAGAAGGATGCATTTTGGGTCAGATGGCAACATGTGGACATCAGAGAGTTAAGTCAGATGCATTTTGGGTCAGATGGCAACATGTGGATATCAGAGTGTAAGCCAAAGTAGCCCTATCTGCAGAAAATGTAAAAGAGGGACGATTCAAGTGCTTAAGTCAATTGCACAAAACAGCATAAGATGATTTGGTACAGAAGATTTGAAAGAAACAAGAATAGGGTAAGATGAGATGAGGACATCCAACCAAAAGACAGCTTGATTGCTTAAGAAAAGAGCTGCAGCAGTCAGACATGACTATCAAGAATGTAGAAAAGAGGATGTGAATCAAAAGAAGTCGTAACACTTAACACGATTCTCCATCCCCATGGGAAAAACAGGATGATGCTGACAATGATGGTCATCAAATTATTTTTTTCTGTTTTAAATAGTGTCTTCATTTGAGATAAGCTCCTTGTCTCCTGGATTGCATGTCTAATAACTGCCTATGAACCTATGAAGCTATGCATTGGAGATGTGCAATTTTGTTCAGCTTTACTCCTGAACAGTCTGAAAATGATTCACATGGATCAGACAGATAGACAGGCAGACTAACAAGCAAATAAATAAATAAAAGCAGTGGAACTCATAATATTGACAGTATATTTTTCTAAATGGGCTTTCACCTGTCTCATTTAATAAAATTTATTCTGCATGAAGAATACTGATTTTTGGCAGTGTCTTTGCTGACCTGTTATCGTATTGATTTTTTGTGAAATCTATCTGATGTGGTATTATTTTCTGGTAAGACTGTTCTGGTGAATTTGTAATCTACAAGTTGCAAAAATGTTCACCTTTTGAAAAGCAGCCACACATACACACACACTTACACACACACACACACACACACACACACACACACACACACACACACACACACACACACACACACACACAACACACACACACACACGCACACAGATTCTACCTTTTAACAGTTTAGGAATATGTATTGCCCTCACTTTGTATATTACCACCTACAATGCCTTAAACAGCCAAGTGAACTATTTGAGTCAGGGATGTCTAAATGCTAGAAGAAAGCTCCCTGGCTCTACTATGAATTGCCAACCTCCTAAAAGTCCACATTCCAAAAGGACAAAAAATGCCTGAAATCCAAAAGGGTGAAAATACATTTTAGTTGTTTTTGCAGAGGGGCAATCTCCCCTGTAACATCTGATGTGTGTGTGTGGGGGGGGAGGGGGCAGCCACCCAAATCCTTGTGCACTTATATATACCAATTGCATGTCATACCAACTTAAAGAAGGAGAAATCTGAAACAAGTGAATCATTACCAGCGCACCCTTAGAAACTGCACCAGCAATGATTTCCTGTACAAAACAGCATTCGGTGTTATTGCCATTTGTCTTTTTTTCTAAGTGCTACTGATGCTCGACCAATTTCACCTCATACATGTGTAGGGCAGCAAAGCTCCTTTATCAGAAAGTGCCTTGAAAAATTTAATTTTCACCAAGCCATCCAAATTATACTTTGTCTAATAAGGTCAATTATTAATTTATTATGTGTACTAATAAGTGATATGTAGTCCTGTAGAAATACATAAAAACCTTTGCAATATGTTTGATGTTGTATGTTTGTGATTATGTAGTGCCCTTTAGCTAGAACATATATAAAAAAGTGTGACAATACTGTAGCCTGCTTTTCCGTTTGTTAAGCCTTCATTTTGCTCTTCACTACACAAGTTATTGAAATTATTTGCTGAGGTGTAGAAGAAGCTCACACAGCTGCAACGCCAGACTCTTACATTACAATATTCCAGTTTTGTGTAGAGCATTTGTCTGTGCCAACGTTATAGCCATTAGCTGAAAGATAATACTCAAACGTGTGCACTATGTTCGATTTATATGGCCTAAAATGCTTGTTAGACTACACGTTTTAACATTATAGTATTGCAAAATGGCAGATTAGGTAATGCAGTAAAGGTATATCTATACAAATACACCACCCACTCACACTTGCTAAAAACATCTATCCAATGCATATACATAAGTAAAATAATTACAGAGGTAATCAATAGTGTTAGCAAGGCACACTCATGCTTAGTGCAAATAACTAAAGCAAGTTAGAAACTAAAATATCTGTGATTACATACAAAGGATATGAAATAAACGTCTCTTCATGAAGTAAAAAGATAAAAGCTATTCTTTGAATACCTTGTTTTAAGATAAACTTCAAAAGTATACAGTGAAGCCAAAGATGCTAAGAATAATAGGAAGTAGTGCTTATTGGATTAATCCAGTCAGGTGCAAACATGCTATAGAGTATTGACATTAGCTTGGTTCCCCCAGTCTCTACATGTCTGCTATGACTGACACACTTGTCAAGATAAATGATTGTGTCAATGTGCCTGAGACCCCCGTGTGAAAAGGTAAAAGTGACTAACTTCTGTTTAGAAAAAATAAAGAAATATATATAAGATAGATAGATGGATGGAAACATAGATTAGTATGTGAGTGTGTGCATAATTCTCACTCTCTCTGATTTCTTCAGTGTAGACAACACACATGCGCACATAATCACACATTTATGTTTATTCATATATATCTATATGTATCTAGCTATATATATATATATATATATATATATATATATATATATATATATATATGCACATAGATATTCATATATAAATATTCATATATATATATATATATATATATATATATATATATATATATATATATATATATATATATATATATATATATATATATATATATATATATATATATATATATATATATATATAGAGATATATGTTAGATATCATCATGTAAATGCTGTGAAGTCCTTAACTATTTTCTATGTTGCCATAAACACAATTTATAATGGGTGATTTAAAACTAGTGTACATTCAGAAACAAATTCAAACAAATCACTTAGCGAATGCATTTTTGATTGATTATAGGAATAACTGGTACAAAATGACTTTACAATAATATGTATATTACGCAAAAACAGTTTCGTAGCCTTTTCCTTAACTGCTGTCAGACTGGGCCTTATTTTAGAAATCTAGCTGAAAATGTTGATTATTTTGCATTGAAATCAAAAACATGAAGTGTTCAGGTGGTGCCAAACAAAACATATTTTGTACAAAAAGCTGGAAGTGTCAGTGCAACAGGAAGCTCGTTTCAACATGCAAAAGTGAAGCTTAGCTTATGAGAAGCCTTATACTCACAAAGCAAACAAAGCATCATTTTTTAATGACTTTTCTGAATATATTTCTCACGGTAGCTTGCCTAGACCTGCTTGTCATAATGGTTTCTTCAAACGCTGTTTAAATCCTGTGATGTTCAAGGCCCTCATCTTCTGCTCTCAGTCTTGTTTTTATCTGTCACAGTTGACAACTAAAATAGAGCATGCAGCCTTTGTTTCATGAAGCTATCTAATCAATATCATCAATCCATCTCACTCGTTTCCCTTTCTCTGTCTCTCTTATGCTCTTTTCCTCTCTCTCTCTCTCTCTCACACTCTCTCTCTCTCTACTTCTCTCTCTACAAGCTGTATCCATTTCCTCCTGGCAAAAAGGGACTTTATGAATAAATGATACTGAAATGCTGAGGGTTCAGATACTAAATAATGAATTTCACCACCAAAAACACAACAACTTCTCCAATCATAAAATACTGCTCCCTCCATATTGATTGTGCTTTGGCATCCAGATGCTGTGCTAAGCTTGACTCTGCAAGGTGTTTAAAAAGAAAAACAGGTTTAGCCAGGATTTATCACACAAGGAATAATTATAATATCTAACTAGATTGCCTAATGAGTGGCACACTATTTCTTCATAATGTTAACCCTTTTCTTTGACTGGAATAATGCAATGAGTGCTTCACTAGCTGGGAAATTTACTTCATGGGATATTAAAGTAAGTGTGGTAATCTGTTCTCTGCTGTTATATTCTAAAGACATTAGTTCAAATTTAGGGAGAATACATAATTTGGAACCTAAATTTTGTTTTAATTTCATTTGTGTGCACTAAGAGAAGTAATTGTCGTCAGAGATCAAATATAGGTCAAATGTGTACAAAGATGTGCTGTTACATGTTTATTCTGTGGCATTGCATGCTGCTAATATATTTAGTCTGACTGTTGCATTAAGTGAGTCAGAGTTTCACACTGTTAATTCTTTGCTTATGTGTGATTTGTTACGCTGTGTCCCTCAAAGTTGATTTCTTCCGTAAAATTTCTGATGCATATACAATAATAGGATTTGATATGTGCAAGTTGGATAGGGTCAAAGGTTAGTGATGCTGTACATGCAGAATATGCAATCTTTCAAGCTTTCCTCTGACTTTCTTACTCAAATGCAGAGTGGTTGTGTCAGCTTCTTATCTGCTTTTTTGTCATCATCTGAAATATTCAGTTTACCTTGACTTTCAATGCATATTTATTTTACTACTATTTACTGTTTATCAGCCATCACCTAATACATAATAATTACAGTGAAAGTATGCAGAATGAAATATATGTTACTATAGCATGTTGTTGCCTTCACTTTCACCATAATCAGTTCGTTGTTAGTTTTCATGTGAAACTTGAAATGTCAAGTCAGTAAGTCTAACCGTATTAGTAGTTTTGCATTCTTAAATATATGGTATTTTTATTTTTTACAACCAGGTTCAGTTATCATACTTTAAGAATACTTTTGTTCTCTCCATATCTACATGGTATATTTATTCTAAGCTAAATATTAATTTGGTTGTCTTATTTTATCAGCCAGCAGAAGGAAACAGAAATAACTTTATTGCTAGTGATGCAGTAAAGTAGAGAAATATATTTGAGCTATTAGCTGCCTCAATCTTCTTCTCACAAATAATTGATGAGATCTATTAAAGATTGACAAGGTATCAGCCAGCAAAGAATGTGTGCTGTTGAATACATTTAAACCAGATAAGAAGTCTCTAACTTTTATTGTTGTGATATTCATTTTAACTGCATAAATTGCATTTCATTATTTTCATAATATTCAGAATGTGCAGTCATATCTTAAATGCAATTATTGTAATGCCATTGAACAATTTGTGTAAACATGTAAACAAACACAATTCAATAAAATCATAATCTATGGATAGAGACAAAGAGAAGAAGGGAGAGAAATGGGATGATGGTTGAATTCAAGAGAGATAGACAGAGAGATAAGAGGAAAAGCAACAGAAGTTGACAGATATACTACTAATGACAAAACTTTATACGTAGGAATATGTTTAGCATTGTGTGATACTTAACTAGAACATTTAGTTATATATCACCAAGTATGAGTGAACATTAATTTCATTACCTTAGCTTATATATATATATATATATATATATATATATATATATATATATATATATATATATATATGTGTGTGTTTAATTAGTGATATGCTATTCAACAAATATTGTCCTAAATTCATTATAAAACATGTAATATGACTTTCTAGGCCCAATATTGAAAAATAATAGTTAAAAATAAATGGAATTTCACTGCTAAAACAGAAATATGTGTATGTCTGGATATTCAAGCAAGTCTATGTTGTATCCCTGAATCTAATATGATTTTAATTTAGTTGTCAATAATGGGTGATGACAATGGGACACTTAAAGGCTAAGTGTATTACAGCATTTCTAAGCTATATTTAATAATTTTACCTTGTTGTTTGTAAACTATTCAAGCCATGAAAAAGTAATTTTATTTATATTATTTTCTCAGCAGTGAAGTAATAGTTCCTAATGTAGCAAATGTACTTACAAGACAAATATTTCATAAAAATCTGATATAGATGCTTATTTTTGGCTGTTTTGTTTAAAATATGGAAGAAAAACAATTAATTTTAAGTATGAGTGGGCCACAGCCAAATGCAAACATGAAATAATTAGTTGAGTTCAACACCTATTTCATGAAATAATATTTAAACAATATTTATTATATTCACTTACAATAGCACACTCAGAGAGTTGAGTTGAGAAGTATCCTTACTAAATAACTATGTGACAAAATAGTCTGCAATACAAGGGGTAAAAGTAAAAAAATGTTCAGTACCATATGATTTGTTTTATCCTTAGGCATTGCCTGGGGTTACTGTTGCAACACTACCTCTTACTGTGGAAAAGCAAAATGTGAAACAATGACGTTTTTATTAAAACATATGTTAATCCATTACAATATGTTCTATTTCATTTCTTTCTAGGAAAATATGATGTATTATTTGTAAATGTCATCTTTGAAAAAGGATGAGTTTAGCAAAGGGGTAATTTTACTCAGCTGCATATGCACGGGAGCATTGTGTAAATTACAAAGAGAAGCCTGCAGTTTCATTATTAAAATAATCTGTCATTGTATAAGTAAAGGCTTTATTTTTTAATGATGGTAATAGTATGTAACCTCACTTTTCTAATTACACTGACTTTCATTCAGCAAGAATATCCATGAATTTTTTCTGAAACCCTATTTTTGGCCAGAATATCTGAGAATCCTATTAAAATTTCATATTAATCAAGCAGAGTGGGAAATAGAGATGACAGGTGATTTCTACTTGGCTTATTTCTGTCTTTCTGAATTACACATTACTAGCAAAATTGGCTAAACTGGTTATGTCTTAGTGTTTGGTAGTCACATGTCAGAAACTTGGCTTGTCGGGTAAATGTGTTTCTTCAGAATTCTTGCTCTGGAGCGTATGAATGTGGAGTTAGTTCTATAGTAGTCAGTTCTGTTACTGAAACAGCAAACAAATGTCTGCAAAATGCTATGCTAAACATTATTCAATTTCATATTAACTACCATAAAGACTTCATGATCAGTACAAATATAGATTTCAATTCTATGAATTGCTGCAGAATAAATCCTTGTTAATTCCAAATTTTTATCACACTGAAATTTTGAAAATCATTTTAGATCACTTTAATCATTGCTTTGTTTATTCCTTGTCTCTGTCTGCTGCAGTATAGACATAATACACTTAAATTGTAAACTTGAAAAGGAAACAGTAGTAAAGAAAAATGTAACTTTTACACGAGTCTTTTACAAAATTATTACTCGAGATGTTAGAGGTATATGCATGAAGAAGAAACAATAGATGTAAGTTGCTAGACTGCAAATCACAGCTCACCTTTTCTGCCAAAGAGTGGTATGAATGAAATCAGAGCTCAGGGCAGAAGCCTGAGGAGTTTGATGTAATCAGAACTAAAATAGGTACATCAAGCTGGCCAAGCATGAAACTACCAGGCCACAGTTGTTCATGATGTGAGCAAACTGATTCACTGAAGCAAAATTCAGTCAAGCAAAATCCATTTATAAGAAAGATCAGTTTAAGTTCATTTTTAATTTTCTTCCTTCCTTCTTTCCATGCTGCCTGGGTGGGTATTTAACTTTAATGGGTAAGGAGTGCAACGCCTCATGCAGCAGAGATTTCTGGATATATAGTAGATGACTCAGTTGTTTCAGGCAATAGAATTTTGGTCATTTAATGATGTTTAACACTGATGGTAAATTTAATTTTGGCACGCAGAAGAAAATATGTGCAATGCTTTTGAAATGTTTTAATATAATTTATGAGATGCTATTAAGAAAAACATATCATGGCAGCCCTTTTTGACACATGCTAAAACAACAGTTCAGGGAATAAAATTGTCTATTCTACTCTGCCATGCATGTAAAGCATTGCAAAAAAAATTAACTTTGTGGAAAATGTCAAAAAAAAACATTTTCTTTATTATATTACTTGATCCTAAGTGCAGGGAATTAATTTTTTTTCAAAGGGATTAGCAGTACTGAGAAAGGCACCAATTTCCTGCTGTTGGACAACACACAAAATAAAGGTAGACATCTGAAAAGAAAACCAGACTCCTTCTGGTCATAGAGTCTTTAGTTGATCATTGCTTATAATAATGCAGTGATATGCACATTTTTAGTTTCAAGTCCCAGTGAGTATATTATTTTCTTTATATGCTTCTTTGAGGTTCAGAAAAGAGGGGAAACAGTCAGAAAAAATGTTTTAAGAGTTTTACATACTATTACATCCAACTGAAAGTGTAGGATTCTTCCAATTTCCAGAGGTAAGGAAATGAGAGTGTACAACCTGACGGCGATAAAAAATCAAGTTTGGAAGTAAAGAGTTGTAAATAGAAGAGGGTACTTAGTGAGTACTACATTGGACTGTACTGAGCGGCAGACTTACTGGATAGTAGGAGACATTAAGAAGGAATCAGACTAAACCAGGGCATGCAGAAAAAATGTCATAGTGAACGGCTGACTGTGCAGAAAAACAGGATCAACAGCTGAGAGGCTAACTTCTGTTGATGTTTCAAATGCTCATGGGAGGGCTACCTTGGAATTTATACCTACAGTATGTTCATAAGTTGTTACCAGCCATGCAATCCAGAAGACCAATTGCCCTAAAGCATTGTCTGGTTAAGTCACTTGCTCAAAGTCACACAGTAGGCAAATGAAGGTGGAAAAATTCAAACCTTGTACCCTTGGCACATGGAGCTGCTCATTAAGAAGTCAAAACTTTAGTCCTCTGCACAAACTGCCAGACAGAATGCTAAACTAATGCATGAATCACCATGATTACTTAGCAATAATCAGAAAAAAATATCACAACTCACTTATTACATATTTCAGACATGTATGCCAAGAAATTCACCTCTTGAGTGAAGCTTGAGAGATGAACCTTGCCATCTGTATAGAGAACGCATAATATGTATATACTATCCCAGATGCAATCATAATTATTTGTAGTGCCTGGAGATTTATCTTTTCCATGCACTACAAATTAGTCAAAAGTAGGATTAAAGAAGAAAAAATGTGATGTGTTGTGCTTTCTTTGAAAGCTAAAACTGTTGGGGGGTGATGGATGTCCTTACATACTCCTAGTGTAAGTACAGCTGTTTAACTCAAAATGCCCTGTGTAGTTTAGCAGACAGTAGGTAGAAACATCAGTTGAAGCAAAGCTGTTTCTACCTGCTGCTGTTGTTTACTGGTCAGTGCTATCTGCATTTAATGCAGACCTGACCTTAAACGCATGTAGGGGTGCATGTAGGGGTGCTTAACAATCTTCTAAGCATTGTTAAGTTCAGGTAGTAGGGCTTAACCAGGATATTATTTAATTTTTTTAGCATAATCACGATGCTTGATACACTACGATCTTCTTACATACCTTTTTGACATCAGAAAGGTGCTTAACAAGCTTTTAAATACACATAAGCACTGTTAAGATTGAATATAAAGCTGGGGACTAACAGAGAACTGTGCCAGTCACCAAAGAACAGCAACAGAAGGTAAAAGAGCTATATAATCTGTTAGCTACTCTGCTTTGCCATGCATATAAACAAAAAGTGTGGCAGAATGACATCCGCCAGCTTTTAAAGGTCTTCATTCTTCAGAGGCACACTTTCTTCCTTCCTGTTATCTGTCGGGCAGCACTAAGTGTTTTAGTAGCTTTCAAAGCCATTGAAAGCCAGTAAAACACTTTGTGCTCTTACACTATTTTCCTTTCCTGTAACCAGCGGTACATGGAGCTTAAAAAGTTTCATGCACTGCAAAAATTATGATCAGGTCTCACAAACTCATAACCATTATTTTATGTTCTCAACAAAAATACAAAATTGATCTCTTAAGCTTTGTTCTCGTGGCAAATGTCTTGGCATCCAAGTCTGAAACACATAATAAGTTGGTTATGACTGGAGACACAATCATAATCCCCTGTTTTATACACATCATATGTCTAGATAGCTCTCTCTTGACTCTTGAAGTGACCCTACCCAGCACGGCTTGAAAATGTATATCGTGTGGTAGTACTGAGATTGTTAAAACTGTGTTTCTAATATCGTTATCAATAAAATAAAGATAATTATCCATGTTTAATGGTAATAATATAGGAGCTTTTTAAAGTAATATATTTATAGAAAGTCCAAAAACTTATGAATGACAAAAGTAGCTCACAATTGTATGTGCAGCGTGCTGATTAAAGGAAGAGACAGCACACTGTATACCTTTATAAGATGCTGACATTAATGCAACTGTTTTTAAATACAAAACAGTTTATGTGTTATGAATTACTTTGCAATGACATTTCTCACAAAGTCCCTTAATTACAACAGAAAACTGCATTTGGAGTTAGAATGTGCTATCTGTTTTGGCTACAACCTTTTTAATTTTAACAAAATTTAGTTGTAACATTGATCTAAATCTCTATACATATAAATATAACACTGGGATTCTGGAAAATTGCATTCTGTATTTTAAGATTTATGTTTTTGTGTTAGCTGTGTTGGGTGTACTGATTATAAAATCTGCAGAATTTTAGGGCTAGACTGTGTAGCAGTGAAGATGTTCAGTAAAACCTGACTTACAGATGCTGCCTTGAAAGTGCTGATATAAATGGAATATCTGCTTTACCAGACACATCAGATTAAAAATAAATAACTAAATAAATAATGTAGAACATGTAATGTAGCAATAAGCAGCCTTCTGCTGCTTTACAAAATCTGAATTTCCACTAGTCAGGCTGTGAACATAAATATATGTGATGCAACTTCAGGGCTAAATACTCAAAGACTTGTATTCGGCTTTTAAAGAACAAGAATTGAAGCATGGAAAAAGGCTGACAGCACTGCATAGGTCAAATATGTCATTCAACTTCTATGTCATAATTCATAGTGCTAAATGGTGGTCAGTTACTGCAAGAAATGCACTTAATGTTCCATACTGATACGTTCTGAGCATGTGTAATCTGAAAATGAAAATGAGAAGTTGAATGCAAAACTAAGCAAGTCATAATTACCTGCGGTTTTGCATTTCAATCACTGAATCACTGTTCAGAAAAAAATCAGATTCTTAAATCACTGTATTTGATATTTGATATTTAGTTTGTTATGTATTTAACTAACAGCAAGGCAGTAAATGGTAACACCCATTCTTTATACAGTAAAAGATAAATACTGTCAAAGAATGAACTCGTACAAGTCATACAATTCGCTAACTGTACATTTAAAGCCTGCAGCATTTCATATAGCAATACTGTGTCAAGGCTATTTATAAATAATAAAAAAACAAATTTAAAGCATGTGTTAAATGCCCAAGGTATTCCTTTTAACCATCTGTGACATAACAAGTACAGATAATGCTACGTGTATTTGTACACCATGGCAAGAAATACTGAAATGTTAATAAAACACATTAATTAGCATATGCTGCTTCCATTCTACTCATCCTTTTGTTATGTTTTCGCGTATACGTCGACTTTTATTACACACCTGCTTGCTTTCTCATCATTCTGCTATGTGTCCTTTTGCCTATTTCCATAGATCACGTTACTTTTCTTTAATTTACTCGTTTTCTTAATACTTCAGTCATTGGTCTCCGGAATTGATTTGCGTCTCTTGACATTTGTTCTCAGTGTTGTTACTGTACAAATTCCTGTCTTTTAAGCAACTTTATTAATTCTTAGCGCTGTAATTTGTTGCTTTGTGCTCATGCTTTTGGATTATCTAGCAATACATTTTATAATTTCTCTGATCTCCTCCCATCTGTCATAGCTCTTAGCTGTTGACAAACGATGCTTAACAGATTACACTGCCAACTTCTGTGTTCATGGTCTCCTGTGGCATGCTGCCTGTTTTCTGCCTTCAGATATTTTCTGCTACTGTTACGCTGCCTTGTCCCAGCCCTTTCTTCCCCTCTCCTTCTCTCTCTGGCCTTATACTGTGGCCTATCTGCTGTACATTCTCTGCCAGCTTCTCACTTTTATTTCCTCACTCCTTTCTTGTCCTTAAACCTGCTGAATGGCGAAATAACATAATTTGCTGCATGCCCCGTGACTTATATCCCAACTTCATCTACAATGAACTTTAGGTTGATATTTTATTTGATTTATTATTATTTTATTTTTATTTGTTTACTGGGAAATCCGACTGGGCAATCAAGCCCCTTTTCAGTGGGGGCTCAGGGAGAAAAGCTACATGAAAAATAATAGCAGTAGTTCTGCCAGTAGTAAACAACATATGCAAAAAAATGCAAGAGACAAAAGAAGGGATGCAAAATAAGAAAGGCTTACTCGTGGAGTTTAAAAGAGGGGACAAAGTCTGAGTACTAGTCCTCTCTGCTGAAAATAAGTTTCCAACAAAATGGCAATGACCATCTCAGGTGGAAGAAATAATGAAGAATGTGAAGTACAAAGTAACAAACTGGAAAGGGAAGACCTGAGTAGATTTATCACATAAATGTCTTAAATCCATGGAAGGAAGATGAAGATTCTCTAGTCATTTGGGAAGCATGGTATTATGGAATTCTTAACAGCATGGTATCATGGATTCCCAAACAGCATGGTATCATGGATTCCCAAACAGCATCGCATCATGGAGTTCTTAACAGCATGGTATCATGGATTCCCAAACAGCATCACATCATGGAGTTCTTAACAGCACGGTATCATGGATTCCCTAACAGCATCGCATCATGGAATTCTTAACAGCACAGTATCATGGATTCCTTAACAGCATCGCATCATGGAATTCTTAACAGCATGGTATCATGGATTCCCAAACAGCATCGCATCACGGAGTTCTTAACAGCACGGTATCATGGATTCCCTAACAGCATCGCATCATGGAATTCTTAACAGCACAGTATCATGGATTTCCTAACAGCATCACATCATGGAATTCTTAACAGCATGGTATCATGGATTCCCAAACAGCATTGCATCATGGAGCTCTTAACAGCACAGTATCATGGATTCCCTAACAGCATCGCATCATGGAATTCTTAACAGCACGATATCATGGATTTCCTAAAAGCATCGCATCATGGAGTTCTTAACACATAGTATCATGGGATTCTTTCCCTTCTCTTATAATAGAAGAAACATTGCATAATCAACAGAAGCGGAAAATGAATAAAGCATTTTTTTCTGAGCTGCTTGGTAGAACAAATTTAATGCAGCATGATACTGAAATTGTGCAGGGGAGAAAATGCTAAAACCATATTGGAGAAAATGCTAAAACTGTATAGAACACACGAGTCCTAAAGAAATGTAACAAGTGAAGAAGTAAAAAAAAAAATAAAGATAACTTGCACTGGAAAAACAGAGGGATAATACCTGGACTATGACCCAGGCAACGCAAGTTTGAATAGAATCTCAGGTGCTTGTCAGTGTAATCAGAGAGGGTGACTATGAGGGAAAGAAAGAGGTACACATGCTCTGGATACACTCACACAGGAAACAATCGTGCAGTGTTGTTTGAGGATGGGCAGGCCATCCTGCTGATGCCAGTCTTTCCTGAAGTAATGGTGGATCAGTACTGATGCCCACTGCATTTCCCACCTTGAGAGTATTACTGGGCATGTGCAGATGCAGTCAGGAACTAGGTAAAACACTCCCTTGGCAGCTGTATGATATTGCTCCAGGATGCCTAATTCTCCTTGACTGATCCTATTGGTAGCTGGATCAAGTCTGGAGGAGTTGTGTGGGATCAGCAGACCAGGCACAAGGAAATGCACTGAGGCTGGCTGATGGTCAGCCATGCAGAAGCCAAAAATACCACCACAAAAAAAAAAAATGCTCAAGTTAGGAGTCATTGAGGAATCCCATAGAAAATTTAAGAGTCTTGAGTGTGTTGGTTCCCAAATTAGGCAGCTTTATAACATGTTGTTATGATTTCCAAAAATTACTCTGAAATATTTCACCTGTTACATCTGTTGTGTAATTACCATGATAGCTCAACTATGATGTACATATAAATTATTTATGTTTATGGAGTTTTTTACTCTAGACCTTCACTGTAAAAGAGTCTTACATGGCCAATCGAATAATCACAGTAAACAAATGCAACAAATAAATAAGTAAACAGTACATGTACATCATACAGTGTACTTAGGGAACATTTAGCAGCATGTCATACAAACGTCCACATGAATTATTTACATTTGTTCCCATGCATCATACAGAATGCTCAGGTAACATAAACATCATTACACATAAAATGATGAGGACTATTGCAAATAATTATGAAACAAACAAATATATTTTACAACATAATCAGCACAGAGTGCAGTTAAGTAGCAGTACATTAGGTCAAATATATGCATTTTGCTGTAAGAAGAGTAGAGAAATAAGAGACCATTCACTGGAGTCACGCAGGAACACTTTTAATGTATCTTTGAAGATATATGCATTGTTGAGAAGTTTGATTGGAGTGGGAATTGAGTTCCAGTATTTTGGGATGCATTTGGAGTAAAGAGCATTTCCTTCTTTGTTATGAGCTTTGTGAATTGAGAGGAGATGTTTGTTGGCAGAGTAGAGAGCTCTATTAATGAAGTGGAGTTGTAGTACACCATTTATCAAGGCAAAAGACTAATCTGTGTGCAAAATGAGGCTGAGAGGAGATGAGGTAGGTCAAACCAATTCAGAAGCTTGAGGACAATATCATGATGTGTGGAGCATGGCTTGTTGGAAGCAAATTTGATTATTCTATTATAGCATTGCTCTTTATACTACCCAGCCTTCAATTTTCGTCCATAGATATATATCTATATCTGTATCTATCTATCTATCTATAGATTGATTCCAGGCCCTCCCTACCCATGTCATCCTTCTCTCTCATTATCTTCCCTAATTTGCACAAACTTTCATCCTCTCAGTCTGCTCCAAGTTCATTCTATTTTACCACATAGCTTTGGCATACTTTTTGTCCAAAGCATTAGGGCATTATAACTTATAAATTGCAAATAACAATTATGCAGTATTAACCAAAAAAAAAAAAAAAAAAAAACTCCTGAAAGATGCTAAAATTGAATGTCCAAAATTTTAGATGTAGTTGAATGTTGATCAAGCACTGAATGATATATTTGAATTCGCTTGTGTTTAGAAATTATATGAGAGTATGAAGACATACATTTTTTGTTTTCTGATTATTATCAGTAAACTTCAAACCTCCCACATTTTTCTGCATCCTTCCAACTGCTAGGTCTCTAAAATGGCTTGTTACTAAGGCCTTTATTAATCAGTAAAGCTCTTTCCAGTGGTGAGAATTAAACCTCGCACCTTAAGGATGAAGGGCAAACACCTTAACCACTGAGCCAGTCGGTCTTTAGTACACTACTAAACTTAATATCGATGTGACTTGTATAGTACCTCAACCTTTCTTCAAATATTGGAAGAACTACTTGGCTTCAACTCTGAAATAAACTCTGATAACAAATTTATTATCATCATTGACTTAAGTCTTAACGTTTTAGATCCAATTCACAATTAGTTCACTGGAATTCTTAATTTGTTTGGCATTTTCACCTCATATTATCACCCTGAATACTGAATCATACCTCTCAACTGTCCAGATTTTTGCAGAATGTCAGATTTTTGGCTCATATTTTTTGGCTCATATTTTTTGGGTCATATTTTTGTTCTCTTTTTCATAAAATTTGTGGTTTCCTGGCAAATCACTGGGATGATCTGAGGACTGAAGTCATTAAATAATGACCTACATTTGAGTTTCAGACTTCAAATCCTTCAGAAAATGCAAGTTAAAACAAACCATGTTACTCTAGCAACTCTCTAAGTTTATAACAGCAATATTTAAAAAAGTCCCTATTTTTGGGCCTTTGTCCTCCCATTTTATTTGGCTTTGTCCAAATTTCTTGCACTAAGGGGTTGAGAGGTATGGACTGAATCCTAACTCATGCTATGACTCTCATTAACAAGACTTGCACCATTTGTTCTGTTAGGTATTCTAAGATTTGTGTTCTTAGCACTTTCAGCCTCACCTGTCTTATTTACTTCCAATAGAGTTTTAAGATCTCTGAATCATCTCATGTTATGATTCAGCTACCACTATCTTGTTCCCTCATAATGATGTTTTAATATCCCAAGATTATTTCCTGTTATGACTGATGGATATATTTAAAAATATCATTTCTTTTAGTTGTGATTGAATCAGTCAGCTGGGATGTGAATCTTTTCTCACATTATTTTGATTTATTCTTCAGGGCTTTCACTATCATTCATTGTAGTCTAGAACAAATGTTCCCTATGACAAGGCAAATTACCAAAGCTTAGGATGTCTTTGGCACATTAACAGCATGAATGTTACTAAAGACTATATTACAGGAAGTGGCAGGGAACTATACTATAGGAAGCAACCTCCCAAAAACATTTCCCAAGATCTGTTATTACATAAAGATCTGTAAAGATTTCTGCCAACAAAGCTGCACCTTGATATCATAACAGCATCCACCTTCAATTCTTACTAAACCTAAATGATTGCGGACTGAAACCTCAGGAGCAAAAGAGGTTATAACCCCCTATACTTATCCCTTATCAGGCCCATAAATTAGTATAATGCCCCCTTTGATATGTGCTGTACCAGGCACCTGCAGCAATTGGAGAGACCCCAGAGATTTTTAAGTAAGAAGATCCAGGGTCTTCAGAGCATGCCTTACAGAGGCAGAATGAAGTCTTTGTCACTGCAGTCAGTAACATATAGGCTGCTTAGGGGACACTTGTGTCTGACGTCGCATATCGTCTACTTAGAGGCAATCTCTGCCTAACATACAAAGTTATGTCAAACCCAGAGTTGTTGAACATGCTACACTTAAAGAAATCCAAATCTCTCCGAACTACACGCTCCAGGGACCTAAACCTTGTTACCACAATAAACAGAACATGCTGGAGGGATAGATTCCTGTTCCAGAGACTTTCCATACTCTGGAACAAACTACCCATTTATGTCAAGCAAAGCTCCTCATTGGCACTCTTTAAGAAAAATCTTGACGACTGGATGGGAAATAGAAAATTCACCCCAGGGATCACTTCTGCGGCACTGCTTGACAGGGGCACAGGACAATAATTTTCTTGGGTGGTGAAAGCCAGGGAACCTTTTTGGCTAGGCTTATATAGGCCCCAGGGCCTATAGCCTAGTACCTACCTATAAACCTATGAACTTACAGAGCAATCTCTGACCCCAACCTAATGAAATTGTTGCATATCCGTAAGTCAAATGGGACTAGAATTACCCACTCCAGTGACCTAAATCTGGCCTGCATTTTAAAGAGGATGTGCTGGAGAGACAAATTCATCTCACAGAGGTTGCCACTTCTATGGAATAGGCTACCAATTCATGTTAAGCAGAGCACCTCTATGACTCTGTTTAAAAGAAGCCTGGATTAATGGATGGGAAACCACAAATTCTTGCTGGGAATAGCTCCCACATCCCTCTTGGACATGGGCAGTCAGTACTAATAGTAATCTTAGGCATTGACTAGACTTTTTCATCATTAAATATAATCAGTATAATAGGCTAGGCTTAAAACGACCCTTGGGTGAATAGCCTAGTAACCTCCTATGAACCTATAAGAAATTTTTGACCCCTTCACTTTCTAGTCTGTCAATCTTGTTCATGCTGTTTCAACAAATTCTTTGGAAGACAAGCTTAAATATGTTTTTGTCCTTTATATTACTTCCTTTGTTGAACTGCTCCAGTTATGCATAACTTTAAGTTACATTCCTCTTTACAAAGTTATATGTGAGGCAAGTTATTGAAACAGTATAGCAATATCCTGATAAGGATATATGCACCTGGATGGCCTTCACTCTAATTCTTTCAAATTTTGATATTTATACTCAATCATAGGCTAATCCAAGTATACCAATGCATTGAATGAACACACTAATAATGTTTCTTTCTAACTCTACCTCCTTACCAGTACTTCTGTCTTTGACCAGTATCTAACCTCTCCCATGCTGTAAAAAGCCTGAAAAAGAATGCCAACTCTCAAATAAATGGCCACATTAAAATATGCCTACAACCTTTTATTTTTTACCTTTCAGAGAGGAGATTTTATCCTCAGTACTCTGAAGATTGCTATCAAATGCCATGAAGAAAAAAATCAAAAGACTGAGGATAGAATCGATTCCCCCTTGGCTGATTCTAGCTATCTAGTCATTTCAATTTACTTTATCACATCTGTTTATAAACTGTTCTTCTACCATGGAATCAGATAGAGAATTCCAGTGAACTCATATCTGTTCCCTGTCTTATTTACTCTCGGTATCCATATTGCATCTCTTCCATCCTCCAAAGGTAGACATGGTATTATCTGATTCCTCAGCTTATGCTCCCCTTTATATTTCATTCATTATGATTTAACCCCTAACAGTCAGCCCAAGATCAGTCATTAGTGCTTGTCTAATAGATTTACTTTCCCCATGGTAGGTGACAATGTAATCTTTTGTCAGTAGTTATCGATTTGTGGCTGAGCTATTACTTTACCTCCTTTCATTTCTCCACTCACCACCAGCTTTCCTCCTGCTATGCTTAATTTGGTTCTTTACCTATAACAATAACTTTTATTTCTTTTCTGCCTTAAGATTTTTATGTCTGTTTCATGCAATTCATGTTTCCATGCATAATACAATGATGTTTGCTTCTCTTCTTATCTAGTATTTATCTATTACATATTTAGATTTGTGTTGTTGCAACTCAGACATATCTGAAACAGAGGTACTGATGTATTCTCTATCTATCTGCTGAAAAGACTAAATTTAAGTATAATGAATTAATTAAATAATTAATTGTGTAATTGATTGATTAAAACAGAAAATAACCAGGCTCTGCTTAATTACTTTCATCATGGGTTTGGTGAAGGCACTCCTTTGTGTCACAGTCAGTATGTGCACCAGTATGAATAGAAGCAGACTGACTGGCTCCTACATCTCCTTCTTCAATTTTATTTTTATTTTTCCCAACCACATATGACTTGCCCAGCCACCTATGACTTGCTCCACCACCTATGACTTGCCCCATCACCTATGTCTTGCCCAGTGGTTCTTCTTCAGCTCATCAACCATCTTTTTCCTTTCAGATCAGGAGCCCAGCACTTACTACTGGCTGGAGGCAGAGCTAGATCATGGCCAAATGGAGCCCTAGGCAGGCTAATGGATCAGGGCCACACCCCTCAACAGCCCTCCCAGCAGCCATTTTAGTGCCCATTAGCCATTTATATTAGATATTAGATATTTGAATTTAATTTGAAATCTTTATCTCAAATTTTATAGCACAGACACTGATAGCCATTTGTTAAACAAAATAATGCAGTCACACAATGAAAACAGACTTAGCATTTGCAACAGTAAACATTTCTCCCTTTGAAACTCACTTTCAGTGAAACTGCATTAAAACCTACATTCAAAGAAAGTGCATCTGGTCAGTGGCATATTAAGTGTACCTTTGGGCTGTTTTCAAACCATTAGCCCCCAGGACACATTTTTAGGACAATGCATAAAAGCATGTGTTTTTTAATTTGCTTTCCTGATTGCATTAAATTGTATTCCTTGTTTAATGCAGCAACACTTGTTAAAGTGTGCTTAAATTTGCAGTTTTTAACATTTTCCAGTAAGCAGTGAAACAAAATGTGTGTACCAATAATGACAAAACTATCCATTTGAGAACATTTCAACCATAAAAGGCAATTCAAACTGATGTCATTATAATCCAGCAATATCAGTCAATATGCACAATTTCTTCATAAGTAAAAGCCATCTGAATAATTCCACATTAAAAATAATTATAATTAATGAAGAGGTTAATGTTGGCAAAAGAACTTTTATTACTTTGTCTACAAATTCAGTGATTACTGACCTTGAAGAATGCATTGCTTATGTTATATTAAAAACATGGTGTGTGTCAGCAATAAACCTATTTGGTGTAGGAAGAGAACCCACAGCCTTCTGCATGAAAAGCAAGTATGCTACCTGTTGAGCTGTTAACACTGAGCAACACAACAATGAAACTCCATGACTGACATTGACAGACTGTATTCCTCAGTAATTCACAAAACAAACAAAAAAAAAGAAATAAAACTAAAAGAAACTTGGCATTTAGTATGGAGGTTTAATGCTTTTGCCTGCCAGTAATTAAGATCAGGGTTTGACTCTGAGCAAAGTCACTTAACTAGACAGTTCCCCCTAACTGCAGCATCACACACACACACACACACACACAGAAATGGGCATAGCTGCTTGTTTGTATCTGTGCAATCCATTACTGGCTTCCTGTACACACTCGCAGCTTGGCTGCTGCATTGTAAGACACTTTTTTAATGGGACATGCTGTGTAAAGATGGATGCTGCACTCCAAGTCCATTTCTTGCGTGGATGTTAAATCTCCCACAGTTTCTGGAACTTGCTGTGCTGTGTGGTGATGGAACTTGGTGTGCTGTGTCTCCTGCAACGTCCTAATGCAGGTGTTGTGTGGGGGCGGAATTTGCCTTGTCTTTTGTGATTTCTCCTGCAAGGTCCTAATGCTAGCAGTGTGTCAGACTGTTTTTTTTTTTTTTTTTTCATTTACAGGAGATTTTGGGTCAACCCAGCCAGCACTGACCCTATGCAACTGCTGAGGTTACCTAGTGATGGATTGGCTCTGGTTCCAGGCAAACAAAACCCTGTCATAATAAAAGGGATGAAGAGGATTAACAGAAAATGCACTTTAAAAGCGCACAGATAGAATTGGATTAAATAAAAATGTACACTCTCCTGCTGTCTTTGGTATTTGCAGCAAAGTCAGATCCTGTTAGTACTGCTTAATTCAGTGTGTAGCAAGGAAATGCAGTACAAAGAAGCTCAGTCACAGGTCTTGCTATGCAGTGCAACTTAAAACTACTTTAAAAAACTCATAGCCATTTGGAAAAACAGGGATAATTTAATCCCAAAGCAAAGAGAACGCAAAATAAAAATTCCTAATCTCACTGGAAAAAGAAAACCAAAATGTGTCTCAAATGGACAGAATGCTAGCACAATAAACAGTATTGATAGGCTAATGATAAGTGCACTTTAAAAACACACAGATGGACTTGGATAATTAAAACTCATACTACCTGCTGTCTTTGGAACATGTAATGAGGTCAAATCCAGGTAGAACAGATCAGTTCAGTAACAGTGCATAACAAGGAATGCAGCAAAAAAGTTTGCAACCAAAAAAATCATAAATTCCTGTCTGATGCACAACAGCATGCTTAATCTTGCTGTTTGGCTTGTGCTGAACCTTGACTATATAATATTCAGGGCACAATTCCCGGTGGGGACTGCCATAACTTTTTATTCATGATGTGTTTGACATCATTTTATTAATTTAACTTAAGGCATGGGCATTTTTGTTATTTTTTTTCATAGAAGGGAATAAAGTAACAATTTCTGGAGAATTTAGATATAAGGAAATAGGTATGTTGGATAGCTGGTCAGAGAAGGTTAATTCTTAAGGGAAGCAGATATAGGTAACAAGGGAGCCTTTTTTGCTTTATAATTTAAAATGTACAGCAGCAAGCACTCTGCAGGTTGTAATTAAGGCGATACAACCATTCTGGGATAAAATACATGGAAAGGTAAACGTGAAAAGTTTCACTATAGGAGAATGAAAAAGGGTGAAAATGTGAAGGAGATGGGGAATCCAGACTTTAGGAGGTATGTGGTGGCAATAAATATGGCTAAAAGAGTAAGGCAAACACTAGTACAACAAACAGCATTGATAGACTAATTGTAAGTGCACTTTAAAAGCACATTAGAGTAAGGTGACTGCAATGAGAAGAGAATAAGAACAACGACAGAAGAAGAAGACTTATGGAATAATAAAAACATGTGTAAGAGGATCAATAAAAGATTAGGAAGGAGTAGTATAATAGAATGGGGTAATGATACTAGACTGTAGCATGGTTAAGGCATTTGGAAAAGCGTTAGGAGTAAAGTAGGAAAGGACTAAGAAATATTGAGAACTGAAGACTGAGCAGGTGCCAGGAAGTGCAGAAGGTTAAAGAAAAACAGGGGTTGAAGAAAGGTGATGGGCTAGTCTAGTGGTGAGTCTGAGCAGGATGGAAATTGTAAGAAGGTGATAAGAGAATGAAGACAGAAGTATAGGTGAAGATCTTCTAGCTAAATGAGAATGGCTTAATGTCACAAAAGATACAATTGAGGTCATGTACATTGATGTAGCAGGTGAAGGAAGCAGAAGAAACATGAGCAGGGTATGAGAAATTAAGATTGAAGTACAGAGTAAGACAGAAGCAAGGTTTAAGAGGAAGCGTAGCAGGTATCATAGAAGCTGAGGAAAGTAGGCCCAGTGTGGGACTGGCACTTAAGATTGTTGCACTGCTGAAAACTAAAATGGATTTCGTGAGAAGGATCAGCCTACTGTATATGCGGTAAGGAAGCAGAGCATTTGGACATGTGATTGTATTCTAACGTGGTTAGGTTACAGTGGAAAATAATGAGAAATGTGTAGGTGGAAGTATATTGAAAAGAGACTGAAGACAGATGATTATTTTGTCTGTTTGGTGAGAATGAAGGATGACAACTGTACTGCGGCTTAGAAAGATTAGATTCTGAGCTATGGTTAAATAGGAAATACTAAATGGACAAAAAGAAGGAATGCTAGAAAGGTATAGTGAACAAAACTGAACATTGGCTAAGGAGAATAATTCAAGGACTGAAGATAAGAAATGGAAGAATAAACTAGGGAAAAAACTGTGGTCAGGAGCCTATGTATTATGCAAGGTTCTAAGGGAGTAAATAAAGCTGGGGTGCAGTTACCTTTTTTCACAAAAAAATGCTTTGTAGAGCCAAGATCCCAGAGCAAATGATAAAACATCTTAATATATGTTCATCTGTTAGTGACAACTGTACAGCATAGATATAACACATCCTTACAAAATCAAATGGTAGTCAGAGACCTTGGCAGTTGGATTCACAGTTCCCGCTGCTTTAATCATCATATGACAGCTATTGTCAGGAAATCCTTCTAAGGATAACCAGTAACTGAAGGCATTTCTTCTGGAAACAAAGATGTCCCCCTCTATAGTCAGCACTGATTATTCCCATTATAGACTACGGCACTCCATTTAGTATGTATATCACATGACTTGTCAACAAAGTCAAAGTGTTCCAGAGGTTCACAGCCTAGTTTTAAGAACCTTACTTATAAGTAATGACTGAAAGCCCTGCATATGTGCATTGTGTCTTACAGACTACTGAGGGATGATTTCTTGCCTGTTTCATTTCACAATTAGAGACCTGGTGGTCTTAGACCTTATATATCTTACTAAGGCAGACAGCTTAGCTAACAATAGAACCCAAAACCTGAGCCTTCATCAACAAATAAACAGAACATGATGAAGAGATGGATTCATCACTCAGCACCGACCTTTCTCTGTAATAATACTGGAATAAAACGTTCTCTGCAAGATAAACAATGTAAATAAATATCTGCCTTTAGATTATCCCTGGATAACTGTATGGTTGCTCTCAAATTTACCCCAGGAGTAACCAATCTCTCCATACTTGAGAAAATAGGTAAAGCCCAAAGGTAGGTATATTCAAAGATATATGGTCATTTGACTAAAATAGTCTTAAAACTCTTATAAAGTCCTGTGAGTAGTGATTGCCAATGTTTGAGTAACCCCAGACATGTTCTCAAATCCGGCAGAGCTAAGCAGCAAGTACCTATTTAAGAGAAGCATTGAGGTCAGTGGTTATATAGCTGAAAACCTGTGCGCGTCTTACCCAATAATCATTCTGTGCCTTTTTAGCAAAGGCTTAGAGGAATAATTAAATATATTTTTTATATAATGATAAAGATAGCTGTTTTAAAACCCCATTATTCACATTACCGATGTCCACAATGATGGAATTTGGTGGAGAAAGATGAACATTTCATGAGGACATGTACTTCTGAGTTTTAGGTACAACCTGCAGAGTATAACAATTTGCAATACAAAAGAATGGAAAAATGAGCTAAACTGAAAATAAAACTTTACTAGAATCCTGTATAATAAGCTTGAATAACATTCCTGAAGGCTCATGAAGCTTTTCAGGGAATGAAAACCACTGAAAAGGTCACAATATATAAAACGTATACTGGCCAGCTGCTAAAATTACCACTTGTCAATTAAAACATTACAAATATTATATTTCAAGCTCATTTAATTATTCATTCTCTTAGAGTATGATGTATCAAATTTTACAAATACTTACATTCTGTAGTGAAATATCATTAAGGATTTTGCAACCTCTACTGGAAATATACGCATACACCAAAATTGCCCTTTTTAGATCCATGGAGATGAATTATGTGTTTTCTAGAAAATTAACGGTAGCATTACTATCTCTAGATAGTATGCCCTAGATGTCTCTAATGTGTTTCTGCAGGGTGTATATTATAAACCCGAAAGACGTAAACATCGAACGCATATAGTTCGACACATACTGAGCGATCTACCATTACAGCGAAACACGTATTCAGCGAAAATGGAAACCCCAAATGTGTTTCTTTAGCCAGCAGCGTGACCCCGGGGATGAGGAAATATATCCTTTTCCCCACTGTAGTGCGGTCTTTGAGTTGGTATATTTAAGTAGGGGGTGTGGGGGGGGGGTGTAGGGGGGGGGCTTGCCCCCTGCAAAAGTATTTTATTTTAATTTTATTGATTTAATTTTAGTATGCCTATGTGGTGCTGTTGGTTAAGGAAACACCTTCAGTGTTTCCAATTTCTCTGTAATGGTAGATCGCTCTTTATGTGTTGATCTATGCGTTCGATGTTTACGTCTTTTGGGTTTATAATATAGACCTGTTTCTGCAAGCTAATCATACATTGTCGTTTAGTTTTCCTATATAAAATAATTTGCACGGACATATCATGGCATACATTACCTGACTAGTGGTATATAGCAATAACCCACGCCTGGGTGTGGGTAATGCTAAATTTACCCACGGTTGGCGTGGTTTGGTCCCGAGGGCCCGGACCAAACAAAGCCAACCGTGGGTAAATTTAGCATTACCCACACCCAGAAGTGGTTATTGCTATTATATGACATTATTTAAGAAAAGAAACTATTACTTTTCTTAAATAATGGCATAGTATAATGCCTGTTTACTGCCCTTCCGCAGATGTCTGGCATCCGCAGCAGTTCTGATGTACTGCGCCTGCGCAGTACATCAGAGCTGTGGGCAAAAGCAACGGAGAAAGCAAGATCTCCGTTGCTTTTTTTTAGTGTTTCGCTGTGTTAAATGAGTTTAACATAGCGAGACAGTGTTAAAATAAGCAGGGGACATCTCCGTTGCTTATTTTAAACTGCCTCGCTATGTTAAACTCATTTAACATAGCGAACACTAAAAAGCAACGGAGATCTTGCTTTCTCCATTGCTTTTAAAACACTGTCTCGCTATGTTAAATGGGTTTAACATGGCGAGACAGCTTTAAAATAAGCAACGGAGATCTCTGTTGCTTATTTTAAAGCTGTCTCGCTATGTTAAACCCATTTAACATAGCGAGACAGTGTTTTAAAAAAACGAGTTATACTAATGGAAAAAAGTCCGGGCGACCGGACCTTTTTCCATTAGTATAACTCGATTTACAACGGGCACGCTGGCCAATCAGCATGCACGTTTTGGGGGGATCATGGTATAATAAGTAATAATGTAGTTGTTACAAGAAGTACCTTTTTAAATTGAAGACTGTTAAAGAATATTCTGCATCATTAACAAGGAAGATGCAAGACATTCATAATAAGGTATTAATCATTAGAATGTGAGCATCCAGCAGCTATGAAGAAAAACTGACAGCTGCCCCAATGCTCACAACAAGCACATAAACATTGACGAAGGATACCCACTAATGTGTTTTTTACCAGAAAATAAAGCAAAAAAAAAAAAAAAAAAACTTTAAAATATAGAATAAATACGATTGCAAACTCTCTTTGTGATCAATGAAGAACTATTAGCAAAACACCTCTCTATTATGCAAATAGCCTTCATTTGTGCTGTAAACCATCTCAGGTAAGCTTTATATTTTATTCAAATACTCACACTACCTTCATAATTAGGATGTAAATGAATATAGGTATGAAATTGGGGGCTGTGACTTTAGGCATTCAAAGCTCCAGGCTTTGGGAAAATAGCCAGCTAGAGGAGGACTGGTAACTATTTTCTGATTACGCAGTTATTAGAGTTAACACTATGCAAAGGCAGTAATTGAAGTGTCCGCACTTTCAAGTCACCTGCATTTGTCGATTTTGGAGAAGATATCACTGACTCAGAATGCCTCTGATTAGATGACAACTAACCAGTCATCTGGTGTTCTGCTGTTTTGGAGTTAATCCTTCTTTCCATTTTATTACTCAGAGAAAGAATAATAATTAGGAATTCCATTGCAGTATCACAGTTATCATACATTACAGTACTTGATGGAAGTTTCACTTTACTGAAAAAATCCTACCATGCCATGAGATGTTTCCTTTTTCTGTAGGCCTACCATGCCATGAGATGTTTCCTTTTTCTGTAGGCCTACCATGCCATGAGATGTTTCCTTTTTCTGTAGGCCTACCATGCCAAGAGACGTTTCCTTTTGCTGTAGTGCACTAGCATGAAGTTGCTGACAATACTTGCAGTTCAAAACTCTGCAGTCTAGGAATCTCCTAATTAGGCATGCCTTACCACTTTAAATATGTCCATATTACTAAGGTGATTTGGTTATTACAAGGGCAACATATCCATCTCTGTTTATACCCTACCCTCCTCACTCAGCATGGTATTCACTTACTGGTCAGAGGATCATAGCTTTCTCCTAGAACATACCATCCCAGAAGGATATAATTTCAATTCCCAGTTGGTGGCAGAGGGGAGACTATACCTCCCTATGTGTACTTTATCCTTTCACCATTAGCAGCTGAACCTCCTACCTTATTTAACGAAGGCCATCTCACCATACCTTAACCCATCCCCATAAAGAAAGCTGAACAATCTCAAAAAAGTTTACTTGGCTGTCCTATAAACTGCAGCTGCTAATCTGTCACCACATGAGCTCTGCATCTGGGCTTTGTCCATCAAAGGAAGGATCATCTGCTATATAACTCCACAAGAGAAATGAATCATAACCCAGACCTGGGGCATAAAACGATGTGAAGCAATCAGCCTCCATAATCTGCCCAAATCATTCATCGAAGTAGGCCACATTCCAGATTTTGCAAAAATATTGCAATGTTTCCCTTATCCCATACAGGCCTCCACTCCTTTCCCTGCCTCTGTCCTGCCTTCAGCATTACCCCTCTCCTTTCACAGAGTTGAACCTTGACCCCAACCCTATTTTATCTCTCACAAGTTTTCCAGCAAGACTGGAATATTTAGATTAAATATGTGTTATCATACCTCAAACAAGTGTACTCTGTCTGGACTACACCATTGTGGGTCCTTTCTCTCAGTCATGGATAGGCTAAGTCAAGAACCCTAGTGGCTGTGCGGTCCCGCAAATGCAAGCATTAATGTACCTTCTTGTTTTACCAACAGCTTTGAATCTTGATAGGTTAGGGATGTGAAGCCTAATAGGTTCATAGGTTCATAGGTATGTACTAGGCTAATGGCCCTGGAGCCTTTACAAGCCTAGCCCATAGGATTACCCTGGCATCATGCCACCCGACCTTAGTTCCTAGTGCCTCTGTCGAGAAGAGCCACTAGAGTCATGCCCAGGGGGAATTTTCTATTTCCCATCCACTCATCAAGATTTCTTTTGAAGAGGGCTAGTGAGGTGCTCTGCTTGCCATGTATGGGAAGTCTATTCCATAGCATGGGCAGTCTCTGGGTTATAAACCTGTCCCTCCAGAATGTTCTGTTGATTGTGGTAATGGCATTGTTGTTATACATATATGGCCACATTGCACTTTCTCATCTATTAATGTTATCTCTATATGAGTCATCTTTTGCCTCAGTCCCCATTTAGATTATGATTCATTCAAGCAGACATTCACCTCCATTCTGCAGCTGCTGTGTTGTATTACCTTGTAACTTATCCAAACAAAATATGTACTATTCCGCTTTAAGTATAATAAAGAAACAAAACCTTTCTTTATGTCTCAGCACAACAAGATATGTACCACTCTACCTAGCCACCTAGCTATAATCATGAACCAGATTACCATAAAACTAATCATCAGAAGCATAGCTGGAGTGGGGCAAAAGGGGCAGCCACCCCCAAGTGCAAGATGATAGGGTCATGATCAGCAGTTGCTGCACATGGGGCTTTATTGCCATTCTGGAATTCATTCTGAATGCTGATACTGTAATCCTTTACAGGAGTGAAGCACTAAAGCACTGAAGTGCTTAATGGGCTGTATTATATAACTCTAGCAAGCTGATTGCTACTTTTTAGCAAGTTGCTCATAACAGTTAAAAGTAGGTGAGTTTTTTTTTTTTTAATAAAGTTTGTAGACTAACAGATTGTACCAAAGCATGCCTAATTTTCATTTACCACATTTATACAAAATAGGGTTATAGCCAATTTTTTAGATTGAAACCTTTCATATACACAATAATAGGTGCTTCTCCCAGTTTCTCATATATACTATTGTCTTCACGTAGTAGTCTCCAATTTTTATTCAATTTTAGTTCAGTTTGAATAAAAACATTATCATGTAGTAGATGAAATTATGTAAGTACATATTGTCTAGGAGTGAGATAATTAATGATAAAAAAATTTTGTGAAAGGTAGATATAATTGTGACATGATGGGAATTGTCTAGAGTGCAATATGTCAAGTTTGCAATAATTTCTATGTAGGTAAAACTAAGCGTTGGTTATGTGACCAAATATATGAACATATTTATGATATTAAAAAAGAGAAAATGACTAATGCACTGTTTAAGCATATTAAGGAGAACATTGAGCATCATTTTAAGTGCATTATCTTAGATAAAGTGGAAAGAAATCCGTGGGATCATGGAGTATTTTGTTAGAAAAACAGGAATGACCTGGCAGATGATTCTAAACACTAATGTATGGCCAGGACTTAATGGTAGTGTATCCATAGCTCCTGTGTTGAAACTAAAAGCACTTGCTAGATTAGGTATTGTCAAATTTTAATATTTTTTTTTTGTGGGGGGTATTTTGCTGCAAGAATCAAATATGAGAATCAAGTCACATTTTGTTTCTTGGTTTTTTTGTGTGTTTTAGATATACAATGTTTCATTTTTAAATTATGCTTTGAAAGGTTTTATGTAAAATTTTGTCAGTTTATTTATTGTTTATTTAATAAGTTTGGAAATGACTGCATTTTAAAGGGGAGGTTCTTACGTTTATTGGGATTGTCATGTGATGACTTAACTGGTTTATTTGATGCTTGGTTAGTACCTGGCTTGGTTGTAGATTTTGAATTTGGAAAGTGGAAGTTGTGCTTTGGCAGCCTAGTGGTGGGTGTTATTATCCAGTTTGTCGTAGTTTGTTTTCTACCCCTCAAAAAGTGTTATTTACACAATAACATGCACCCTGGAGGCATTATTGCACTTAGAGAATATTTATGTTAAATTGTTTTGTATCTTATTATTTTTTAATTACTGTGTGTATTTTTTAAATATTTTTGATGTAAAATAGTTCCTAAGCAAAATGTTTCAAGCTTGCTATAGTATATGTAACCACTGATGGAGAAAGTATAAATACAGAATATTTGTTTAGTAAGCATTTAATGTCTACACTCACTCTGTTTCACATATATGCAAACACACACACACACACACACACACACACACACGCACATACACACACACACAGACACACACACACACACACACACACACACACACACACACACAAACACACACTCTAAGAAGCATTTAAAACATACATAATTAAAGGCAATTAATAATTTCAGCCATAAAAAGTTTCATATCTGCATAACTCTCAATTGTCCAGATTTTTACTCCAAACTTCATTTACTTTGCTCTGTTTCTCATAACATTTTAATTTTGCTGGCAAATTATTTTGGGTTAAAGTCACTAAATAATGACAACACATGAGTTTCAAACTTAATCTCCTTCAGAAAATGCCTGCTGAAACAAATCCTGCTATTCTAGCAGCTTTCTAATTTTATAAGACCAATATTTAAAATTTGTCCCTATTTGTCCCACCATTATTTGATACTTTGTCTAGATTTGCTGGGCTAAGAGGATGAGAGGTATGTGACTGCAGCCCTTACTCGATCTCTAACTCAATCTCACGCTCACTAAAACTTCAACGTTCATGCATGCCAGCACACATATACGCACACAGAAAGATAAACACAAATACACAGACACACATATTTTTCTATTTTGTTTTACATCATTTACTTATTTTAAATTTTACGCTCACTAAACATCAAAAGCACTGCTTAGCGAATGTAAAATAATGCCGGCCATTAGCTATCTTACAGATTGAACTCCATTGCATCTTAATATCTGCCATAAAGTGGCAGACTCATTTCTCAGCAGGCATTCATCCATCCACTCATCAACAACCCCTTTTTCCCATATTTACACATGGTGTCAGGGTGTCACTTCAACAGTGACAATCATCTAGACCCAAGGTTTACCCCACTGGGTGGCAAGCACTGCTGTGGTAGTTCTTCCCACCACACACTTACATGCGCACTCACTCCTGTGTTCAATTTAGAGTATCCAATCCACCTACTGCATGCCTTTAGAATGTGGGAGGAAATCAGAGCACCCAGAGGCAACCCACTCAAACACAGGTAGGACATGTAGACTCCACACAGAAGACACCTCAGCCAGGAATCTAGCCAGGGAACATCTTGATGTGAGGCAACAACACTATCTGCTGTGCCACTGTGCTGTTTCAGCAGACATTACCTATACATTAATACTATCCTGGAGAATGTTCATTCTCCAATCAGGGTTTAATGAACAGTTTGCCTATTCTCTAATGAATGTTACTCTGTATACTTTTCTTTTATCAGAACAAGCTGAAAAGCTAAACAAAACCCTTTGTCATTTAGGTTACTTTGATTCAGTCTTTTGATATACATGTCAGGAATATGTTCTCTCCCTACGTACCCCTTCTAAATGATGCCCAATAATACTTATGATGCTAATTACAACCACTCAGGCTTAGTACCACAAAATATATGTCTGGCTATCTGTCTATACATATAAATATACAGAAATATGTTCTGGTGTGTGTGCATGATTATATCTCAGAGTTGGTATCCCTCTCTCTCTCTCTACACATATATGTATATATATATATATATATATATATATATATATATATATATATATATATATATTTATATAGATAGATATTTATAGATACATATAGATACAGATCTATAAATATATATATATATATATATATATATATATATATAGATTAGATATAGCTATATATATATATATATATATATATATATATATATATATATATATATATATATATATATATATATGTTCATAGGTTCAAATGTTGGTACTAGGCTGTCAGCCCTAGGGTCTATAAAAGCCTAGCCATAACAATTCCCTGGCTATTTCTTCCCACAGTATTTACTTCCCTGGACCCCAGTCTAGCAGAGTGACTGACGTGATCCCTGAGGTGAATTTCCTATCTCCCATCCAATAATCAAGGTTCCTTTTGAAGAGGGCCAAAGAGGCGGTCTGCTTGACATGTATGGGCAGTCTATTCCAAAGTCTGGGGAGACTCTGGGTCAGGAAACTGTCCCTCCAGCATGTTTTGTTCATTGTGATGACAAGGTTTAGATCCCTGGAGCGTGTGTCTCTGAGGGATTGGGATTTCTTTAAGTGTAGCATGTCCAACAGCTCTGGGTTTGACATGGCCTTGTATGTTAAGCAGAGATCACCTCTGAATAGATGATATGTGACAGAGTATAGGTGTAGTTTTTTCAGACGGTCAGCATAGGGCATCTGCTTTAGGCCTGTGATTCTTTTAGTGAGGTATTTCTGTGGCCTTTCCAGTTGTTGCAGATGTCTTGAGAGGTACATACCAAACGGGGCATTGTATTCTATAATGGGTCTAATGAGAGATGAATACAGTGGAACAATGACCTCCTTTTTTCTGAATGAAAAGACCTTAGTGATGAGATGTGCAACATAAAAGGATTTCCAGACTGTTGTGGCGATGTGGTTATCGAAGGTGAGACCACTGTCCACCTGTGTCCCTAAATCTCTTATCACACTTTCGGTGTTTAGTTCACTGCCACCTATGTGGTAATTCACGGGTACCTGTTTTTTCCCAAAGGGGATAACTATGCATTTCTTTGCATTGAGCTTGACCCCATCACTCTGGCACCAAGCATCTCTTTCTGTAAGGCCCTTTTGTAGAATATCCACATCATGGGGATTCAATAATGGCTCCCAGTTTGCAGTCATTTGCAAACTTTGTTAGCCAGCATCCCTTAGTGTTGGCCTGTATTTCAGAGAAGTAGATGACAAACAAGAGCGGTCCCAGGACTGAACCCTGAGGTACTCCACTTGTCACTTGTCTGGAGCTGGATTTGGAGTCAGCTACTTTTACAGTGTGGCTTTTGTCAGTATACCAGCTGGCAACCCATTGAGTGACATAGGGATTAATGTCCAGCTTAGTAAGTCTATCTATGATTCCAGAGTGGGAGATTGTGTCGAAGGCCTTGGTGAGGTCCAGATAGGCTGTGTGGACCACCTTACCCTTGTCCATGGCTCTGGAGACTGATTTGAAGAAGTCAGTTAGGTTCAGGAGACAAGATTGGCCCTTCATGAACCCAAACTGCGTGAGGTCCAGTGTTTGAAGGTTGCCAATGTCTTTGTTTATAAGTTCCATGATAATACATTCCATGGCCTTGCAGATCAGGCTCGTCAGACTTGATGGGGCGGTAGTATCCTGGATCCAAGGTGGATAGGTGT
>NC_056736.1:101010064-101117564 GCF_019279795.1 Protopterus annectens
TCGAAAACTCAAAAAAAAAAAATAAAACTCATAACATTGAATCTCACAATATCGAAAACTACAAAGCAAATATAAATACCATCCCACACACTTTTTACTACATTTCTGCAGGGGGGGCAAGCCCCCTGCACCCCCCCATAAATTAAATATACCAAGTCCAAGATCGCACTACAGTGGGAAAAATTAATTTCCTAACCCCACTGTATCACAATCGGCATAAAGAATGTACACATAATGTCTAAATCACTACCTGTATGACCCAAACATATGTACAGAGTGACATAATAAACACTATATACAGATTAACAGAATAGTTTTGTGATACACTACTTAATTTTATATATTTTCGATGCTGTGAGATTCCATGTTATGAGGTTTAGATGTTATGAATTTTCGTTCATTTGGACTCGCTGTTTTGCAATTAGATGTTATGAGCTTTTGATTATATGAAGCAGAACCATATATATATATATATATATATATATATATGTATATATATATATATATATATATATATATATATATATATATATATATATATATATATATATATATATATATATATATATATATATATATTTTTTTTTTTGTTCAAAATAACATTATGTCGAACAAGAGAAGTATGGCCCCACTTCCGTGAAATGTGCACTTCAGCAAAAGTGCACTTTCACGAAAGCCAATTCACAGAACCATGGTACAGTGGGGATAAGGAAATATATCCTTTTACCCACTGTAGTGTGATCTAGGAGTTAGTATATTTAAGTAGCGGGGCTGTTGGGGGAGGGGGGGACAGATCGGCAAAATAAACACAAAATAAACAAAAAACATTGTTTTGCAGGGGGGCAAGTCCCCCTGCACCCCGCTACTTAAATATACCAACTCAGAGATCACAGTACAGTGGGGAAAGGGATAATTTCTTTATCCCCACTGTAGTGTGTGTCAGTGAATTGGCTTTTGTGAAATTGCACTTTTGCTGAAGTGCACTTTCATGGAAGTCAGGTCATACTTTTGTTAGTCGAAGTAATGTAACTTCGACTAATAAAAGTAGACCCATTATATATATATATATATATATTTTTGTGAGATTAAACTAACGAACGGTTGAAATCCCATATGGACGATTTTTCACATGGCAAGTAAACACTTGCCGAAAACTTCAGGGAACCATACCAGACTATGTAAAACCCATCTAAGTGGAGGACTACCACCGCAAACCTCAAACCTCCCCAACTATATATAACAACTACCAGGATCATACTACATTGAGAAAAATGACATATTTCCCTAGGTTGGGCAAGTGTTTACCTGCCCTGTGAAAAATTGGCTGTTCGGGATTTCAACCATTCATTATTTTCAAATCATAAACATAATGATGGTCTTGTGGGTAGACCCATATATATAAATATATATATATATAGAAATATTGCATATAGTCAAACATTCATAATATTGAACATTTTTTTTGGCAGAATTTTGATCACTACTGCTGGTGTAAAGTCCATATGAGATTGTGAGCAGTATGGATCAGGAATTTGCCCTTTCTCCTCTGTAGAGCGATGCCTGAGTTGGTATACATAATTAGTAAATGAGTGCACAGCCCCCACATGTGGGTGTAGGGGGGCTTGCCTCCCTGCAAAAAAACAAGTGTTTTGTTTTATATATATATATATATATATATATATATATATAGGTTTGCTATTGAAATAACCTAGTGCCATTGATCAAACAGCAAATGGTTGAAAGACACTTTTCAAGAAGGCACAATAACGAACCAGACTACTACGAATAAACAATAACGAATTTGTAGTGTAATTTGGATGTCTGAGATCGGTATTGTGAATGGAGATAATGGTACAGTGAGGTGCAGGGGACCTCCCCCCTTGCAAAACAGTAAAAAATATGTGCCAATGACTTGACAGTCTAATGGCAAGTTCCCCAGTATAGCTTGGGTGACTGACGTCACCTATAGCTATGTTGAATACGTTGAACTACGGGTGGTTGTGAAATCAGCTCCGTTGTTTTGCCTGTTCAAGATTATGGATTTCCACTTTACGGTGTGACTATTTCATCGGAGGATGAATGCAGTTACATATATATATATATATATATATATATATATATATATATATATATATATATTTATATATACACACACACACACACACACACACACACACACACACACACACACACACACACACACACATATATATAAATGTATGAGATATTTGTATTTCTACTTTTGATTGTAATTTAGAAGAGGGAATTAAAATTTGTATGATGATTTTTACAGAACAGTACAAAGACGCTTTAACTAGTGAAAAGATAATGTGTGAATAGAGAAGCCTGCCAGCTTTTCATCAATTGCATGGGCATCTGCCACACTTAAGGTTGTATCACTAACATGTCAAACTAATGAGAGAATCCTGCAATAGTCAGGCAGTCAGTTTATATATAGGCTGAGTAGAAAATGTCCAGGAGTTTATATTTGTAATATTCCTGTTTCATCTCATCTTTCCTTAAAAATTCTAAAGATTTCATTTATCCCCTCAGGCTAAATAATTCCTGCTTATATGATAATGATTAATGAACTTTAAAGTATCTTTTTTCTTTCCTAAAGAAATGTCTTTTGGTGGGTAAAACTATGAAAGGTTTGAACATCAGAACTTCTGAACACATCTTGGGCATCATAAATAACTACACAAGTGGTGTACTATTTCAACACAATGTCGAGATATAAAATGACTGCTCTTGTACATTTCAGATATTGCAAAAGGTGATCATGTTGTCAGCCTTTGGCCTCAGGAATGAAATGACATGTAGACTTATCTCTTTGATCTGTAGGGAAGCTGTCAGACATTTTCTAGGTTTATCCTAATGAGGGTCTCCAGGTAACTAATATTCCTTGTTCGTATTTACTTTAATATTTGCAAAACTATGCTGTATATAAGATGCTGAAAGTTTTCAGCATAAAGTTTATGTGATGGACAATACAACTGCACTCATACTTGTCCACAGTCTAGAGCAGTTAAACAAAAATTAAATGATGTTATATACTATTTATATTGTCATAAGCTTCATATTTCTCTAAATGTGTCTATAATCAATCAACATAGATGGAAATGCTTTGTCTCATATGGAAGTTCACAACTAGATTTACAAAATGCTGCTGACAGTATGAGCACAGCCCGAATGACTTGTAGTATTTTAACATATTTTTGCAAAACATTACAATGATTTATATTTACTGCATTGTTATTGGGACTTATGAAATCTAGTTTCAGATCTAGGATTTAATGAATGCTACCACTGAAAAGCTTATCTAGTGGTGAACAATTTTCTGCTTACACTTCTTTGATTACGTTTATGGTATGATCATTTCTTTGTACTGTGAAAATACAACCTACTTTGGTGAATGGAGTGCAAACTTCCAGAGTGCTATCTGAAGGATGCCAGGAAGTGTTAAGGACTGAAATAAACAATTAGACCTATGTCAATGGGTGGTTTGGTTAAGACGTTATCACATGATGTATTAATGTTTTTGCACATAATGTTATTCCATGATCTAAACGTCACTTCTTTATTCAGTACCTCACTTAACAATGTATTTTTATTATGCATATAAACATGACTGTGCATTCGATTTAGTTTTACTCTGTTACCTGACGACAGGAGACATTTTGCTTGAAATCAAGGGATTAATAATATTATTTAATTTCTTCTATCTGGGTAGCTCTTGGAGCTTTTTATTTTATTAATTCAGCTTTATATGTGCTGTATATGTTATTAGTATCCAATTCTGTAGAGACTACTTACATGAAGCCACTTCTTTCCAAGTTGGTATGGACATAAGCTAAGTGAGAACATACAGAAGAGAATAAACTAAGTCTATACACCAGAGTATGTTGACATCTCCTAGGAGTACAAAATACCTCAGTTCTAGGCTCAAGTGCTTTCTTTAATTTAGTTGCTTGTATTCTTTGTGACTGTGGAGAATTTCACTGGGAGGCTGCAGTTGTCTTCCACACTGCAAGACATATAGGCAGATGAATTTAAAGCACTAAAATTTACCCAGGTATATGTGTAATGTATATCCGAATCTGAGAGTGTTCATGTTCTGCAGGGGACTGGTAAACTCTACAGGGCTTGCACTTATTTTTTGTTAGTTGCTGGATTAAGGTTCACTTCTCCAGAAAGAATAATTAGTAGATTTTAAGAGGAGTATTATTCACTGCACACTGTGCTTGTGACGATAATGTCACTGAGTAACTGATATGAAATGTCAGGAAGGATACAAGGCATGCTATACTGAGGTGTTAGCTATTGCTTTCAGGTCTATATTACATGATCAAATGATTAGGTGATCAAACACCTAAACAGCAACCACGTAATATCGAACTGCAAAATAGCGAACGCCGCCAGGAAAAGTTACTGTTGGCCACAAAAAAATTAACTTTACAGCCAAACTAAATAGAGAGCTTCATCCCCCACAACCCCCGACATGGGGGGCTGTGCCCTCCACACACCCCTAACTAAATATATCAACTCTGAGATCGCTCCACAGTGGAAAAAACAGCAAAATCCAGCGAATGACCAATGGAAATTTTTCCCTGCATTATGGCCATTCGCTGTTTTTTGCTTTCAATATTACATGGTCAATGTTTAGGTGTTCGATCACCTAATCATTTGATCACATAATATAGACCAATTGCTTTCATTATGATGGCCTGGTTTCTAGTAATAGAGGGAAGATATATAGGGTGAAATTCAATGTTTACTTCCTGTTTGACAAGTATTTCAGTTCTTCCTGATTGTTTATATCCCCTGTCTTTTTATATACATTGTTACCTAGATGAGTTATATCTGCACTTGATATAGGGGTTTGAGCTATGCTTAGGTTATAGGAATACACCTCTGTTGCATTGGTTGAGAGTTGCTACTGACTGCTCTTTTTCTCCTAATACATCTTGTAATTATAAAGTATTTTAGGTTATTGCAGTTTGACTATAATGTGGTGACAGAGATAAACCTAATTATTCCTAGCTTTATTCTCAGCAACCAAATAATTCATTTTCCCTTCCACTTCCTAAAAAACTCTTTTTACCTTTACTTCCATTTTCCAGTATTATTTCCCTGTACTTTTTCTTATACTTCCACTGACATTCAGGTCCAGGTGCATGTATTTCCCACTCCTTCTGTGTTCTAGTGTACCACCATACCAACCCTCCTTACCTACCTTTAGCAACATCAGGTCCAGGTGTATGTAATCCCCCACACCTTCTGTCTCTCAGTGTACCACCATACCCACCCTTCTCTACCTACCTTTAGCAATGTCATATCCTGTTACACTTTCAACCCAACTACTCTTTAAACATCAAACTTCTTTTATATTCATATCTGCACTCCTTTTCTATCCACACCACTCAACCAACATCTTACAGTTTTCTGCAAACTTCCTAAGAAATACCGCCTTCTTTTTCACTCTTACAAACTCCCTAGATATTTAACAGCCCCTTCATTCTTTCCTTTTATATTTCAGTTTTCTTTTTATGCCCTCTACAAGCCAGGATCTTTATCTTTGGTTTATAATACAGACCTTTCACCCACTTTATAAACTGTCCCCAATCCGTCTCTTCTAGCAATTTTAATCAATTCCCCCCTTCCAATATATATTGAATTGGATTCTCTGTCTATATCAGACGTATCAGTGCTTGGCCTGATTTAGTTCTCTCTGTCCAGTCTATCAAAGAAATCTGAAAGGAGCCACCATTTCTACTGCCTCCATAAAAAATCCATCCTTCCATCTTAAATACATAATGCAACATAATATTTTTTTTATTTCCTAGCACAGAAGACTATGCTCCTAATACTTTTATATGGGTCCCCTTCACATGGTTGACTTTTCAGAAAGTCGACTTTTATATGGCCAAGACCATATGATCGACTTTCGAAAAGCCGACCATGGGGAACCGCTGTCTCTGTACAATGCAGAATGGGTAAAATTCCTCTTCCACACTGTAGTGTGATCTCAGAGTTGGTATATTTAAGTTACGGGGGGCAGAGCCCCCCACAGAGGGTGCAGGGGGGCTTGCCCCCCTGCTAACAGTCGAAAGGTAAGTGTTTGGTGTGTATGTGTTTATTTTACATGGTCGGCTTTTTGAAAGTCAGTCATATGGTCTCGGCCATATGAAAGTCGACATTCTGAAGAGTCGACCATGTAAAGTAGACCCCTTTTATGTAAACCGATTGTCATATTTTATTGTAATATTTTTTTCTTTTTTATTATATCACTGGTGTCTCCTTATATTTTATTGTATCTGGTGTATTCTTCTCTCAAATGATATGCATATGTGCATTTTAATTACATCTATACTACTGTTTTATTTGATGTTATTTTAGTTTGTACAGGTTTTTCCCCCTCTTATGCTGAAAACTGGTATTTATTACTCAGAATTCCCAGGCAAACAAATTTTAATAAATACATAAAAAAACAATGAATTGCATCAAAAATAATGAAACCACTACAGTTAAAGTGGAAAATATCAACATCTTTCCTGTCTAACAAATAAAGATAAGCAACAAGCTTTCAGACAATGAGTCCTATCTAACATCACATGCAAATCAGGCTTCATGCCGTGTGAAATGCATCTGATTTATATAGTACAACTAATAGACCCGAAAAGTTAATAAAAGTAAGAGATTAAGCTAAATGGAATGATTTTTAGCTAGAAAACATAAAGAAACTACAGAGGCCCTTTCACTAACTGCGTTGCACTTATCAACAAAGCATATTTACCAGCTGCATTATGTTCTTCTGGTACATTCTCTCCATGAAGCTAGTAAGCACAATAAAGGCTGGATACTTTTCATCAAATATGACACAGATTCCAAAAGAGTTTCTCTCAGTGTAAGTCTGCCCTGATTCTGAAAGACTTGATCTCATTGTGAATGACCTATTTTGGTGTAAGGCCTATCAATAAACAAGCTTATACCATATTTTAAAAGTCATCACTTTCATTGAGAGCATGTCTTTTGGACTTGTCTCTTACATGATACATTGTTAATCTTTTGATGTGCAGACATAAATCAGCATTATGCGCTAAAGTGTAGATATAAGCAATTTTGTATACTTTCTGTCACACCATGGGCAATTATTAAATTACATAAGTCACTTTTTTTTTAAACAGCTTTATTGAAAACATTATTGTAATGAACAAATATTTTGAAAAAGATTGAACATAATTTTTTGGAGTACAATATTTAAAAATAGAAAACAATATAATAATTATAATAATTATAATACAAAGAACTATATACACTGTGTATCAATCAACAGAATCAGTTAAATTAATATTTTTGTAGAAAAAAGATAAGGGGAAAGATAGGGGAGATAAAAAAAAGAAGAGGAAAAGGAAGATTACTGCATTAATTATTAATCTATTTCTTTAACTAATATTTCATGTATGCTTTACCATTGGTAATATAAATTTGTATTCCTCGTAGATTTGGATAATCAACATTTCTAACTTAGATATTTCCAAGAGAAGACCTTTAAATTCTTTAAGTGAAGGAGTAGATGAAGACTTCCATTTTTTTTGTAATTATTTTCCTGGCCATGGACAATATAGACCAGAGCAAAAAATATTTTCTTTTCTTTATACAGTCTGGAACTGATGTGTTGAATAATACAAGTGATTTGGTGAGCAAAAAATTGTCTGTAAATATTGCCTGTAAAAATATTAACGTCTTCCCAAAATTTCTTTAATAATAAACAATCATAAAATATATGATTCCAATCAGCGTTTATTTCTGTGTTACATCTCCAGGAAACAATATCTTCTTTAGTTATCTTACTCATTTTTTGTGGAGTGAGAAAGGATTTATGTAAAAATCTCCATGTGAAGATTCTCCATTTAAGAGAAGAAGTAGTTTTGTTTTGCTGGCTGAATGAAGGAAATTAAATTTATCTTTCTCTGAAGGAATACAATTATTGATTACAGAAAATGAATTCCAATAGTTGTCTGAGTATGCATCTAGATCTTGTTTAATTGCTCTATAAATATATGATATACTATTTTTAACTGATAGATTATGCTGGGTAGATAAAATCAAATATTGAATAAGTTTGGTTATTAAATTGTTAGCAATTGAGGGAATTAAATCTAGTTTATCTGGAATATATTTTCTAAGTGTTTGCAAATCTAACCAAAGTATTAAAATTATATTCTACTATAAGAGTATTTATAGATTTTCCCTCATTTTTATTTATCATTCCATGCCAAAATATTAAATGATTTTGTTTGAATAGTGACATTTTTGAATAATCTGTAGAGAAAAACATCCCTTATGTATAGGCAATAGGGAGAGAAACAACCAATTCTCAAACATTCTAAATCTAAATATATAGTTTTTAAAGGCCTTTAGAAGTAAAACTACATAAGTAGATTTAAATGTCTGAGTGGAATAATTGGAAAAGTGATCCTTTAAACCCCATATAAATTAATTATTTACTAGTTTCAATAGATGCATATTAACCTTATTTTTAGTATTCTAAGATAAATTTAATATAATCTCTTTCCATTTTGCTAAATACTCTCCATCTATAAGATAGACAATTTTCTTAATTACTGATGAGATTGAGTAAATTTCTAGATTTGGTAAAGTTATCCCTCCATTTTCCCAACTATACATATGACAAGATAATGCAATTCTAGGTTTTATTGGATGCCATAATTATTTTTAATCAGTGTGTTAATTTTTTTTATTAAGGAGTTTGCAGGAGGAATAGATATTGATTGTATTATGTACAAGATTTTTGGAAGCAAAATCATCTTTATAATGGAAAGTTTATCATCCATTGTAAATAGAATTTTGTTCCATTTACTTATTAAACTTTCTATAGTTGATATACTTTTACAATAATTTATTCGTAAGATGTTTTTAATATTAGTAGTTATAGTTATACCTAAATATATTATTTGTTGAGATTGAGGTCTATATTTTTATATTCATCTTGCACATTATAACTTTTTGAACCAATTAGAAGGATTTGAGTTTTATGGTTATTAAAAGTAAAACCAGAGTTTTTTTTGAAATTATATCCATGTTTTTGAACAATTTGTGTAAGGTGGGATTAGTATCATGAAGGGTAATTAATACATCATCAGCAAACATATGAATTTTTGATGTTTCATTTTAGCATAGTCTATAACCTTGTATATTACTATTATCTCTTATTAGGTTTGCCCAAGGCTCCATAATTAATGTGAACAAAAGAGATAAAGGACAACCTTGCCTGGTTCCTTTTACAATAGGTATGTTCTGGGATACATCTGTGCCAATTTTTATATGGGCTTGACTTCCATTATATAATTGAGTGATAAGATTTATAAAAGAATTAGAGAAATTTAACTCCTTCAATAAAATGAAAAGATATTCCCAATTAACTGGGTCAAAAGCACAGTTGATATCTAAACTGACTAGAGTTAAATTATTCCTTAAGATTTTCACTTATTCAATTAATGTTATTGTTCTTTTGATGTTATTGTAGGAAGCTCTATTGATTATAAAGCCTGTTTGGTCCATGCCTACCAGGGAAGGTAAACTGTTTTAAGTCTGTCAGCATAAATAGACATAAACATTTTATAGTCTGTATTTAACAATGAAATGGGCCTATATGAAGAACATTTTGTAGGGTTTTTATCAGGCTTTTTTATAGGAGAAATAAACTTATACTTCCAAGAAGGGGGTATAATGTTTTTATTTTGGACTATATTGAACACTGTGTTTAACAAAGGTAAAGCTTTGGTAGGTAAAAGTTTGTAGATTTCAGAAATGATACCATCGTTACCAGGAGCTTTATTTTGCTTAAGTTTAGCAATTTGATCTTGTATATCTTTAAAAGATATTTGTTTATCCATTAGCTTTATTTGTGTTTCTGATAATCTATTCTTTATTTTATTATTGATAAATGATTGGATATCTCTTGTACCATTAATTATAGTATTAGACTGATTTATTTTTAAGAAAATTTCTCTAAACTCATTTAATATGTTAGATAAACTAGAAACCATTTTTCTTTTTGTTGGAGAATATATTTCATTAGTTTGATTAAACTTATTTAACCTTTTAGTTTTGTTAGCTAGAAAATTCATAGATCTAGGATTTATAGAAAAATTTATACAAGTTTATATTTCTCCAAATTAATCATAGTTTTATGATTTAATATTTCTAAATACTTATTGTTCAAAGTATTTATTTCATTTATTCTAGCTTTCTTTTCTAGGTTTCTTGAAACATCGATTCTTAAACTATCTATGTTTGATTGTATATCTTCGAGTTCTTTATCCCATAAGTTTCTTTTCTTTTTATACCAATCAATTTTACCATATAGGAAAGCTTCAAGAGCATCCCAGATGTATATTTCAGAAGTTCCCTGTATGTTATTAAGGTCAATAAAATGCTGTACTTCTATAGAGATAAAATTAGTGAAGTATTTTAGTTTAGTTATATACACACGTATTCTCTTAAGTTGAACATTAAAGGTAGAATATACTATAAGATCAAATGTTATGGAATCATGATCTGAAAGAGGACATAAAATCACTTTTGTGTTTAACAGAGAATCAGTTAGGCTATTAGAAATTAACACCCTATCTATTCTTGAATATGAATTATGTCTATGTGAGTAGAATGTATAAAACAATGATCTGCAAAATTATTAATATCCTTCAGCATGTATGAATCTTAGAATTTGTTTAATAATTTGGCTATTGCTGGAATTTTCCTTTTGCCATTAGTACTAGAATCTTTTATATCTGAAATACAATTAAAATCTAAAGCAAGAATAATTTTACCCTTAGAAAACTGTACTATATGATAGATATGTTGTTTTACTGTTTTAAGTCCAATGCCAGGAATCCAATATATATTTATTAAAGTCAAAATGTTGTTATTAAATTCTGTAACAACTGAAGATAACATCCCTTTATTATCTTTATATGTATCAATTATTTTAGGCATAGGTAATGTATTTTTCCATAGTATGGCCACTCCTCTTTTTTTGTGTATGCTCACAGCTAATCAAAATTCTATAAGATTTGGTATTCAATTTTGTAATATCTTCAGTTAATAGATGGGTTTCTTGGATAAATATTAGCTGAGAGTTATGTAGATATTTATTCAAAGATCTTCTCTTGTTAGGATTATTTAATCCATTAATGTTGAATGATATACAATTTAAAGATGCAATAAAATGTTTATATTTCTGAGTATTACTTGCTGACTAATTTTTCCATTTTTCCATGTTTTAGAACACAATAGAAATTGACTATAAGGAATATGATTACAAGTTACATGTGAATCATATAAAACTGTTTCCCAATAAAATATGTTTATATCAAATTCAACTTTGTGAAACTTAGTGAACATCATAATAGCTAATAACAGAAATGTATGGCATATACTAATAACATAAACACTCTCTAATTCCCCCCAGAGTTAAAAACTCCTAATTTGAGTGACATCTATCATTCAAACTGACCATCTATCTAGTAATAATATTCTTCTCATCCCCGCTTAAATATATCTGTTGTTGCATACTTTTGCATTATTAGGCAGTATATGTGACTAAAAAAAAGATTATAAATAAAATACATCTAATACATTTGTATATAATCATTCAAGAAACATACTAAAACATATCAAATGTAACTGCCTCATTTTGATTTTGTGAAATAATATATAATTAATATTGCATCAAGTTATCATATGTTATATATATAATAAAAATGTAATGTGAAAATTCTTCTTTATGTAAATCAGATTAAGTTTATAATATAATATGGACCAACCACATGTCATAAATATAAAAGATAATAACAAAATCATGGATTCCTTTAATAAAAATCTGTTTTTTGAGATAGCTAGAATGTATATATTCAGCCAACCTACAGTAAAGCATCACCAAAGTGCTTCCAGAATATTTTGCTTCTACTAACATATGCACCTGGTCCTTCATTTTACATACAATGTTTAAGTTGCATACAAAAGTAACAAGTTTCAATCCATATGGCCTTTAGATACTTCCATCCTGAAAGAAGTATGAACTTCCAAGCTTCTCCCTCCCACCAAAATAAAGAGGGCTTTTCTAAAAGAGAAAACACAACTAATTCATTTGCAGCAGTTTGCTATAATGATCTGCAAACAAGTTATACCCTGAAAAACTTTGATCCTTGCTGTGAGACTCTGTTAAAGTCAGGACTTCTTGGACTATTCCTAAAACCAGGCAGTTAAAGAGTAAATTAAATAAAGAAAACAGTTGTTTCTAGTTTTACAAAAAGAAGCAGCAAAAGAAATTAATTCCTCTGGCTTGAAACGTAATGTGCTCAATGTAACAAAAACATCATTACTGCTACACAAAAGAAAAAAAAGAAAAGAAAATTTGACTTACAAGGAAATTTAAATATCCCACCCAATCTTCCATTCATGAATTTATTTTCATGTCTACTAAAACAAAATTGTGTATGGTCATGTGTATATTTTTCTACAGTGATGAATATAAAGCACAGAAACAATTTCCTTTGCTGACAGCTGGACCTGTGCTTTGACACCTGATAGCTTAACATCATGAGCCAAAAAGAAAAGACTCACTCTAACAGACTGGAAATGTTAAACAAATCTGCTTCTAGAGTTCAGGTACACATATGATTTTGAAGGGATTTCAATATAACAGAAAAAATGTGCCATTTAAATGCTTTCTGAAAACAACTAAATGAATGTCAAAAGTGGTAGGTGTTCTTCAGCAATGGTCTAAGTGTGCAAGCAGTGTTGAAGAGGTAATTCAATCACATGGACATTGTGCAAGCCCATAGTCTACCTTCCTCTGTCTACTTGTCCATTGAGACAATGTTTAGTAACACCACCATCCCCACCCCCATATAGCTCAGAGCAAGGACGCAATCATATATTGAATTTTGGTCATGATTCTGATTCTGAGTCTAATGATATGAGCCTACTAAAAGTTTACTTTGAAAAATAGGAGTCCTATAGGTGAAGTAGGGGTAAAAACAAATAGAACTAAGTACACAGTTTTTTTATCTTAAGCTGTGAATGACTTTAAGCTAATGTAGGGTTATTAGAATGTGTCCATTAGGGTGCACATGACTGTATGTATAGATAGGTATAGAGCTACATAGGTATACGCCCTGATTTTTGAGCATGGAATTTTAACTTTGCATACATGAAAAAAGGGAGGGGGTTCAGATAGAACATATCTGTACTAATGTTTATGTTACAGAAATGTCTATCTGTTTTATTTGTGTTTTAATGATTTTTTTAAATGATTTTTGTGTGACGTATATATCTGTGGTTTATGCGTTATATATGAAAGATTAAGTATTTGAAGTATTAAGGGATGTATATGACTGTGGTTTATGTGATTTATGTGTTTATGTATGATAGTTTTTATATAGATTTTTATTAAAGTTTAGATCTACATAGACATGACCTTACATAATTTGAGGTTATAAATGTATTTAATATACATTTATTTATTTTCATAGGTTTATAGAAATGTTTTTCTAGCATATTTTATAATATATTGGTATGATTTTTGCTGAAGGCAGTCTGGTATAGATGCTTGTGAATGCCTGCCACTTTAAAAATGTAAGTTGAAGTGTTCTGAATCCAATTAGTATTAAGTTAGTCATTGTATATATAAGGCTAGTGAAGTAATGTTTTCTACTGAATGGTCCAAAGAGGCGGGAGTCATTCCCATGAAAGCACTTACCAAATAAAGATTTATGTGAAGTACTTCCATTTATCTGCTTTTTCTACTCAAAGAAATTTATTTAACTACGATTCCATTGTATATGATCCCTGGAATTTTGTGTGCTGCTGCTTATTGCTATTTCATTTGGGATCATTTAACTTGGGCAACTATGCTGTTTTTTGTGTGTGGAACACTTTTTTCTATTTTCTTATCTACCAGCCGTGATGCAAATGCTTCACAAATCAATATTTCAAATCATATCCGCGAGGCTCAGGAGGGAAACCGTAAGCAACTTTTCACTGCCAAAGCAGCAGATTACCTCGCTGCAACTCCGGGACAAAATAAAACAAAAAAAAAAAGAGAGAGAGAGAGAAAAAGGAACTCACATTCCATACAATAAACATCACAAACTCCATCTCTCAAGCCCAACAAACCACTAGACCACCACCAATGCATCAACCAACAACACACCCTCCATTTCTCTGCAGTAAATACCAACAAATTCAAAACCAGCCTATAACCAGATAATCAAGGAATCCCACCACCAGTAACTTCACAGAAACCATCTGTCCAACATCACATTTACACAGTCCCTGCTTTCATCAAACACCTGAGCTCAAAACTAAGTCATATCAGTCTACCAAAAGCACTTCCAATGTCTATCACCACAACCACCAACAAACCCCACTACCAGGACAAAATTATTTTGAACAAAGTAACAACACAGCAACAATATCTATCAAAAGCCTCCCTTCAAATAGAGAGAAGGTAACAAAAAACTATTTCTACAGTACCAAAGACCCTCATTTTTCTTCCTTTAAGTCTCTGTACTTGTTTTAGTCACCAAGAGACCACGGATTTCATTCCCCAATTATACGGAACATCAATAGTAATGATCAGCAAATAAAACAAGAGAATAATAGATAAAATAAGTAGCATTCACTTGCTATAATTATCAAGCCACATATAATACAGTAAACTAGATTTACTAATAATATACTATAAAAATTTCATTGAAACAGCTATATATCATTGGGAAAAAAAAAGATTTAAACAACAAAAACTCACCTGTTGAACCATTTTCATCTCCCCAACTTCTGGGTTATGTAATAAATCTTGAATAAAAGAAAGCCAGTGTAGAATGTTTTAATTATTCACTTATTCTTGAGTTTCTTTTTATGTTCAGAAGTCTTCCAGGAACTATTGCCTGCATTTCTTTTAAGACTGGCATTTGCACAATCCATTTCTTTTATTTTATCAAGCAGCTTTCTTGCATTAATAAAAGTGATGGCAGTTTCTAGGTCATGAAATATTTTTTGATCATGTTGAGGAAATATTTTTAATCTGGCTGGAAATAATAGATGAGACTTTATTTGGGCTTGTTTAAGTTCTTTAAGCATTGGCAGGAAAAGTTTTCTTTTGGCTATTACAGAAGATGAGTAATCATCAAAGCGTATGATATTGTCATTAAATTTAATAGGAGATTTAGCCCATGCAGTCTTTAGCACTATTTCCTTATCGTGTGATGATAGAAATATTACTATAATAGATTTTGTAGAACCGGTTTTACTTTTTTTTGAAGAAGTCAAGGACCTGTGGGCCCTCTCTATTCCATATGAAAGAGCTTCAGGACGCGGTAATATCTCAAGAAGCCAAGAAGTTAAGAACTTTTCCATATTATTTTCTTCGATGTTATCAGGTAGCCCAAAGATCCTAATATTATTTCTTCTTAATCTATTCTCTAGATCATCAACTTTTGTTTGTAATAAGAGTCTATATTATGTTCACCTTCTTGAATTCTAGTGTCCATATCATTTAGTGAAGTTTCTATTCCTATAATCTGTCTATTTTGTTGCTTGAGGTCTTCATGTAGCATTTTCTTTAAAATTGTCCAGTTTTACATCCATTCTATCAATTTTTGATGTCAATTCTTGAATATTAGATAGCAGTGACTGAAGTTCCTTCTTAATAGTTGTTTCTTTGAGAGTTTTGGTGAAGCTCATTTTGTAGCCTGGTGCCAAAATATTTTCTCTAGTACTTTTTGATAGGAAAAAATATAAAAATTAAAGACATTTTTATATACTATCCCAGAGGATGGTTAAAAGATTCCAAATATGTAAAAAAAAAAAAAACTAGGATAGTTAAATTCAAGAAATCCTGTCATAGATATTCTGAAAAGGCAGAGCAGAGATAAAGTGCTGTTACTCAATGCTCATCTTGACCACGCCCCCATAAGTCACTTTTTGAGGAACAGACTCCTGCTGTAGAATGGAGCTACAGTGCACTTCTTCAACACTTCATGTTATCTGGTGCTGAACTGAGGTCAGACCCACCTACAACTTCATCAGACCAAATAAAAATCAATGGTAAATGACTTACAGCATATAGCTTTTAGCTTACACATTCTACAGGACACACAAAAAATATATACATATATTTTCTTGCTTGTTTTTCCACTACCAGTTCTACTAAAATATGTAGTTTTAGGTCCTCAGAAAGTGACCCTACAATGACTTGCAAACACTGGTTTGGTGTTTTTCAAATACTGTTCATATTGCCCAAAAGCAGTGCCATCAATTTAGGAAGACTAAAATTCGACAACCGTCAGACTTCTATATACATAAACATTCCAGGCCTGAAGATCAGCTTCTGTAGAAGAAGCACATAAATACATCTTAACGTCACTACCTGTTACACACATATTTACTCATTCACACCAATTGTGCATACTTCCATTTATTATCCTTAACTTCTTATGGCATTCTGTCATTCTGGGGGGTGGGGGGTGATGTATTTATCAGAGTAAATCAATAAGATGTTGCGTAAGAAAAGGCAGAGTGCAATTAACAAAACAACACTAATATTGTTACTCTGGGATGTCTTGTAGTACAAATATTAATCAAAATGTGTCTTGTTATTCACATTTTCATATTTCATTAACTGATAGAGCTATGTGTTATTGAAGATTATGGTATGAAATGTTATGGTAGAAGACAGAGATATCAATTGTTGCTTTGCATGTATAAAACACCCCACTGCAGACATTGCTAGTTATCTCTTAATTATGAAGGCATACAGAGTATTTCCAAATGTACATTAATATTTCCAAAAATCAAGTGACTTAGAAACTAGTGCATGGCATCACTGGGAACCTTAGATGATGTTCAAGAAAATAATCTCTGATATTTCCACTGTAAGTTGTATATCTTGAGAGTTATCTGTCATTACTTATATCAATTATATAAATTAGCATAATTGTTCATATCTGTATAAATAGCTCAATAAACAAGCCTTCAGAATAATACCATTTTTTTGCAGTCATGTGAAAGTTGATGTCTGCCTGAACAAATGTTATCTGATAGTCTAGAGACAAATATGTGTGTTTGTGTGTGACATAATATATCACAGTACTCTTCTAAAGACAGGGAATGCATTGATTATTGTTAGCGTAAAGAGCAGTTTTTACTGATAACATTTCTGCTGGCCTAGATGGTTGGAACTCTGGCTGTGATTCTGGTGACTAGGGTTTAGACAGAGTCCTGACAGTAAGTGAGCTATGCAATGAAGGAAAGTAGTAAAAGGGCGTGGCTCCCTCACCTCCCCTAGTGTATGGGAGGGGCTTGCATACACTTGGATGCACACTGGGCAGTTCAGTCTTCCTGGTGGAGACTGCAGAGGCAACAGCTCAGGCCATGAAGAAAGGAGGGAACAGCTTAGAGGAAATATTCTGGAAATGTGGGGTATCCTGTTCATATTGCTAATTTCACAACCCCCATTGTTGCATTGTCCTAGCAATGTATTGTGCAGTGCCAGTAATAGGAATTAGGCTATTAATATGCTGCTTTGTGTACTCCAGAGTTTGATTCCCAAATCTCAATGTACCTATTGTGTGACTCAGAGTAAGTCACTTAGCCAAAAAGTGTTCTTACGCTGAATCTGAAAAACATTCATGTGCATCAGTTCCTAGCCCTTTAACAAATACTAACAAACAAACAGATGAATAAATACATACATAAATAAAATAAACCAACCAGCACACATCTTTAACATTTTATCAGGGTGTGAACTTTTTGAACATGCAAGGTGTAATAAAGCAATAAGCCTTGCCACACTACTAATCTAAGAAAATGCTGTGGTAGGACATATTATCCAAAACATATTTTTCAACAGACTCTTAAAAATAGGAATACTTGACTGAAATACATTTTAAAACATCCATTAAAACTCATGATACGTTTTTACAATAGCTGCACATTGTTTATTTTTTGAAGGAATAGCAGAAAATGGAACTGATTATCAAATTTATGGACAAGTATACAATAATTTCAAAAAGAAAAATTAATGAACTTGAGAAAAGCTTGCAGTTTGCCAGGATGAGAATAACTTTGATATGTTTAAGAATGTCATGGTCGGGAATGTAGGTAACAAAAACAAGAGATTGAAAAACAATAGCTATAAAACATACTAAATGCTTTTTTATGAATGGACATATTATTGGCTGGAAAAGAACTAAAATAAATGGACATATGATAGACTTTGCAATTAATAACTGTAGCAAACTTGCAAATTATGACAATAATAAAAGGGATGGAAACAGAAGAAGTGGTTCTGATGCTATTGACAGCAAAGAGATTGACAGGTCTGTGACTGATAAATTTGGAGTTAGTGAGTTGACAATCCCCGGGATTCATGAACCTTGCGCCAGGCGCCAGCATAGCGTCGGCGTTATAACGCCAAATATGGCTGCTTAGCGATTCAGGTATGAATGAATTCCACGTGCACTACCGGCGTGCGCCGGACCGTCCCCGCGCCCGGCGTAGGTATGCAAAACACACTGTGTGCGGTATTGCACCATGCAAATGAGGGCAAATAGCGATCCACGAGTGGCGAGGCGTAGCGTAAAGCACGGCAATGTAAACCAAAAACGGTTTACATTTACCCAAACATACCGGAGGAGTAACGGAAGGCTGTCAAAGTCAGGTATCATATAGGTGCAATATGCCAATGTGGAAAGGCACCGAGAATGTCCAAAGAAAATATGCACAAAATGTAAAAGATGACATAAATGGCACGTCGTAGAAAGAACAGCAGACCCCGGGATATGTGCACAGAAGTTGTAAAGCAATGAAATAATATGACAATGTCCGAAAAGAGCAGTAGAACACAAATCAGCTGCACAGCCACCACACACCATAGTATGTATGTAAAGCTGCAACCCCAGCGCAATGGTTGTCAAGGAGTGGTGGCGGTGTCCGCGCCGTAACCAAGTATTAGTAGTCAATTCCATGCAAATGAGGCAGATAATAGTGAATCGCAAAACGGCCAGCGTAAGGATGGAGCAAACGGCGAGCGGTACTACACCGAGGAGTGGCCTACACGAGATACATGTCAACCACAGAGGGTGTGCCACTGTAGGAGGAAGGATATTGGAGGACAGCAAATCTGGGCTGTACAATGCACATCACAGCATCAGGACTGGCGTGTTAGGAAATAGATGCGCTGAGAGTACAGAATGCGCGTACAAATGCATGTGCACGAGGATGACTACGTTCCCTAAACCAGTCATGTGACGGCCTCACCGTCAACAACCAGGGATATAGGAAGGTAATGCGGAGAATACGAGAAATGCGGAAGCAGTGTAAATGGATCCGTAACGAGCAATTAACACCAATCAATGCAGGAAGGGCAAACGCCGGCAGCTGATAAGTCTGCATGCAGACTCCTGCAGAACGGGAAAGGGGAGGCATATGAGTGCAAAGATAGTAGGGGATGTAGTAGAAATGCAAAGAGCAAAGAACCGAAATAGCACAGCCAAGTACAGAGGTAGCATAACTGCGGCTGCAGATAAAATGCATCATATGCCATGTGCCTGCAGGATGCAGTAATGTAAGATGCCAGGCGAAGGCAATGCAGGCAACTGTAATGTAACACTACAGGCAGTACCGTTGCAGCTGCAAGCGTAAAACCACGGAAATAATCCATGGATACGGCCGCACAGACACACCCAATGACTTCACCGGGTATACAGCACAACAGTAATAAATGTGAATGCGCACAACACACAGCGCGATTTCCCAAACGCCGCACCGTAGGGTGTAAACAGACGGGGAACTTTTAACATGTATATGCTGGGTGCCGCCGTGGCCGTGATGCATAGGTATGTGGCAGAGACAGACGGAGTTGCGGAGGGTGGTGCCGACAACTACCGTAGGCCTCACAGGAGAAGGAGAGTGTTCAGACCAAGGGTGACCTACCAGGGGCTGCGAGACCTGGAGATAGTAGAGCACTACAGGGTGGACAGGGACACGTTACAGCAAATAGTGGAGCTGTGCCGGCCGCGCCTGAGAACAAGAGACAACAGAGGGGAGCCCATCCCAGTGGACACAAAGGTATGTGTGAGCTTGCGAATACTGGCTACAGGTACCTTTCAAAGGCCCACCGGGACATAATGGGCATCTCACAGGCATCAGCATCCAGGGTACTACACCAGTTCCTGGATGCCATGTTACCACATGCCCATGAGCACATAAAGTTCCCCACATCTCAGGAGGAGTTGGCTAGCAATATGCGCCGCTTCCACCGTGTGGCACAATACCCGGAGGTCCTGGGTGCGATAGACTGTACGCACATAGAAATCAAGTCACCACCTGGGGAGCAGGGTAGACGCTACATAAACCGCAAGGGATACCCTCCATCAATTGCCAGGTCGTGTGCAATGCGCAGGGCATTATCATGGATGTGTGTGCTGGCAGCCCTGGAAGCTACCACGACTCCCATATCTGGCATGCCTCACAGCTGTATCAGGTATTCGCCAGTGGGGACATCACACAAGGACACCTTGTGGGGGATGCTGGCTACGCACTGGAGCCGTGGTTGATGACACCCATCAGAAATGCACACACACACATGCAAGAACGCCATAATGAGGCACACGCACAAACGAGAATAATCATAGAGCGTGTGTTCGATGTTGAAATCACGGTTCCGGTGCTTGGATACATCCGTGGAGCCTTGCAGTACTCTCCAGGCACAAGTGCCCACATATTCATAGTATGTTGTATGCTACACAATATGATTCTGCGGAAACAGCTGCTGCAGGGACATAATGCCGGAGGGCCACCAAGCCCGCCACAACTGCCAGGGCAAGCACAGGCACAGGGCGCGGCGCCACGGACACACTGAGCCAGCCCCAGTAGGTAGACAGAGGCGCACCCAATATGCCTACGCCCTGGCAAAGAGGGAACGCATAGCACATACTTTGACAGTGTAGGCCCCATGGACTGACACCTCCTGACCTGCACACACAGTAAAATGGACGCCACACAAACATGTCCGCCCGTAATGTGTACCGTATGTGCGGACGTATGTGTGACTCCAACAAAGGCACCGCCAAACACTGCACACCCAATAGCCAGCAGAGCATGGAACGCCAACACCTCAACGACGCCGGTTCAACAGCACACGGCGTAGCCATATGCTGCCACTATCGCCGCAAGTCGACCACACATGTACGCATGTGCATACACAGATACGGAAATACATATCAGTACACATGTAGAAATATATGTACGCATACACAGATAGAAAGTACAACAGGGTAATATGGATCCCAGGGATGCAAGTTCACAGATAAGTAAGACGCGAAATCACCACATATTAAACATAGTGACCGACAACCCGATCATCCTGGAGGGTGGGCAGGGAAGGTAACGCCAGCCATGGAAATGTTAACCTGCATCAATACATATCCGCGTGTCGGGATGGTCACCAGTCCACGGTACAGTAACGGGATATGTGTAGGGTCACCACCTGTCCCACGTTGTGAGGGACAGTCCACCTTTGGGCAGTTGTGTCCTGCAAAAACATTGACAAAATGGCAAATGTCCTGAGATTGTAGGACAAAACCATTTCCCATAATTACTTTATTAGTTGCAGAAAACAGTTATTTCGTAGAAGAAACATCTAAATATGATAATAAACAGAATAAGCAACTGTAATGCTACAGCTTTGTATTCCGTCAAAAAAGTGAATCGCTGTCCTTTGTACTGGCCGTGGGTATGTGTTGGCATGCAAAATCTGACGTTTCTACTACAAATGTCCCACTTTGGCCATTTGAAAAGGTGGCAACCCTACATATGTGCGTGTCATATCCATAGGATATGAGTGCGGAGATACACGCCGCCACCGGCGATGCGGCCAACGTAGGTATTGTGTTCAACCGTCGGTGCGAAAGCGGAAAGCATACCAGTGAAGTGTACGACATTATGAGGAACGTACCTCATTTGGGGTGTAAAACAGTTCATGTTCCTCGCAGTTCCTCCATGTTAGGAATGTATATAAATGACATCCTGGTAAATAGAATGTACTCATAGTAAGTCAGTAAAGGTTCTTCACTGTAAGTAAATCAGCATATCATAATCAACCTATGACCTACTCAGCTGAAGTTGTCACCATGCCATTACTATGTGTTCCACATTATGCCCATTTGTTTCACATTACTACTGTGTGTGTTCCCCACTCTGGAAATAGAAGGTTGACAGCCATGGCGGCAATATGTGTATGTGTGAGGTGAGGTTGTCGTGTGTTCCGCTGTGTGTGTGTAATGTGTGTGCCAGTGTAAACTGTGTATGTAGATGACATGTCACAGGCGGAGTGTAATAACATGCGTAGGCATACAGTACAGGAACCATAGGCGTATGTACAGCAGTACCCACAAAGTAGTACTGACATCTCCTCAGTGGCTATGCACGTGGCGACGTAAAATGATGCAAAGCGCAAATGTCCCAAAGTGTACCACAGGGCCATAGCAAACAGGAGATGCAAAGGACGATGTACAAACCATGACCGTAGGTATGGCGCCATAACGTAGACTCCACACGGTCCGTCGGCAACGTTACACAGCATCAGGCATGTACGGTAAATAATGATGTGCTATCCCGGCACCGATCGTGAACACTGACGGTCCGGTAAATACCGCGTGTGTTCCACCACCGCGACGTAAGCAAGCGGCACGAATAGGAGGCTACCGTAGTAGCATACAGTCCGCCCCAAGTATAGGACCACAATCACTGTAACTATCAGCGACAAAATGCCAATGGATAGTAGGCACGGACGAACATCCGCAGATATATAAGCCATGTGAAGGAGGAATACGTGCAGGAAGCACACATGCAGGCGATACCGACAGCAGACGACATCAACAAAACAAACATTCCCGGAACAACAGACAGGTAACCCGCAGCTCCCCAAGCAGGGATGGAGCACACACACAAGCATATCTGGTATGTATAAATGCAAGACTCACACCCCGCACTCACACCACATCCGCAGATATACCCCATTGCACATATCAAAGGGATAACAGCTAAAACCGTAGCAAACACATACAGGCAGTGAATGACAGCGGCATACCCACAACAAGCTCCTGGGAAACACTAGCAGCGGCTGATGCATCCATGCATTCGCTATGTACAGGAAAATAACAGCCATGTAACACATCTGAATGCACAACGCCATCGACAGACGCCGCCAGGACACAGGGACCCACATGTCGAACACAATACCATACCCAACACACACAATCCACGGCTAACACCACAGCGAAATGTACCCGACACCACACATAGCGGATGCAGTCACACAAACATGATACAATACATAACATCCTCACGAAGGTATTGCAAATAACCAACGGCCACACGAGGAAAGAACCATGGCCTAGTGCCGACGCCAGAACTAACGAAAGGAAGGGGATCACCCTGATATGCGCATAAGTACACACCGAGGAACAGCTATTGGCCTGATTAACCCACATGCCTCAGGCAACGACGAATATAAGGAAGACTCCCTGGATATTCAAACCGTATGTTCATACCGAACTAATACAAATAGAGAAAGAGAAACAAGAGAAACAAGGGAATAGAGACGAACTCAGAACAAAAGGCCGGAAAGGTATGTCGAACCCACGACATGTACTGGTGTACTAACGTAACGTACATGACGAATCTGTACAGTATGTGAACGGTGTGTGTAGGTAAAGATACCCGTCCATCAGGCAGAGAGAGGCGAAGGTTGGATATGTAATGCTAAAACGCGCAGCATACCAACAACTGTGGACAACATGTGCACAGCAGTGGGACAACATGTAAACACCCGGGATAACCCCAGGTCCGGCTTGCCACCCTTTCAAAAGGCCAAAGTGGGAAATCGTCGGACACACTTCAGATGTTACAGGTGGACACATACCCATGGTCAGTACAAAGGTTAGAACTCTACTCTTTTGCATAAAGAAAAGTGTAGTCTTGTAGCAGTTCAGTTGCTTATTGTGTGTCTTGTAACAGTTAGGAATGTACATACATAAATAAGTATGTTATGCAACTCTTACATAAGAATGGGATATAGTGATGTCCCACAATCTCAGGACATTTGCCATTTGTGATACATTTTGTCAGGACACAACTGCCCAAGGAGGGACTGTCCCTTGCAAAGTGGCACAGGTGGTAACCCTACCCCAGGTCTGCCAGAGGTTGGAAACACAGAACAATGCCACCACCCACGCGATGCTGGCAGTGGATATCCAACACTGAAGTGCCACAGCAGGATAGGACATTTATGTATAGTGTCACAGCACACATGTGCATGGGCAGATACCGCCGATGTCACACGGAATGTGCGCGCGACGTGCACCTATCCCACGCAGTAGGGGCGACTATGTCAATTATGTGTAATGCAAAGCTGGCATGATGGATATGTTCACAAATCATAGACAGTATCACAGGCATAGCATGCATGATGGAGCGATGGCCTAATGTTATATACATACACAAGATATGTATGGCCTGCACATATGGGACAATGTAGTAGCAGAATAGGTACCCGAAATGGAGGTAACAGCAAGTGACCATGTCCAAACGTTCCATAGCAGGTGCAATGTGTGCCACAATGATGTCCAGCAGGGCGTGTGTAAACACATGTGCAATGTACACAGTACTGACACCCCCCCCCATGGTAGTGTCCACTGAACGGCAGAACTGGATGTCAACTGTCATGTCTATACAGTACGTCCGCTGTGGTGGTACCATGGGTCTGTGTCACCCTACCAGCAAGGCAGCTATCACATGACTAGTGACACAGTGTGCCCTGTGGATGTGCACAGGACCTATGTCCCACAGCATGGTGTGTGTCCAGTCTGTGGATGTCACACAGACGCCCGGGCTGAGCAATGTGGCATGTGTGCACACATGCAGGACTGCTCCTCCCCCCCTGCCCACTGCAAACGCTATGTAGGAGTACTACATGCATCAGTACTGTGGAGGACATGGCCCATGGCAGAGTACATTACACCCCTGTGTTAGTGGCATGCAGGTGAGCACAGATGTGTTACATGACTGTCATTTGCATATGTAAACTGTCTGAGCTGGGTAGAGAGCACAGCATGACCATACTGAGACATGTAACGTTGTATCCATTGTGTAAGGTACACCACACATGTGTTATTGTAACACGGCCTGCGTGTACATGTGTGTATGGCACAGGTACAAGGGCACCCAAGGTATCAGCTAGACATACGGTCCAGAAATGTGTAGTCCTGCACATGTGTACCCACGCTTATGGTGTAATATGGCAACCACAGCACCATGTGGGCTATGTGTGTACATCAACCATGTACAACGTGATATGCCTGTATAGGGACAGTATCCATGTGATACACACCGCATGACTGTCAGTATGCAAAGGTGATGTGTATGCACTATGTGTGATGTAACTGATGCAATGATATCTACATGATATATCTGCCACACTGACACCTGTATGGGTGTCAGCAACATGAGTAGGATGAGCTAGAATGCTGCCAGGTATGTAAAAGTGGTATATGTAGGCATGTACAGTACTGTGTGACAGCAGGTAGTGTACGTATGCAAATACTGAGCATGAGGGGCCACATGTCTGAGGAACGTGCAATGCCACACGTCCCTGAAATGTTGTAGTTAGCATGATATGCCTGCACCACTGTGTGAACTGTACAGAAGGCACATGGCGTAACATGCCGATACATAGGGTACGATGTGATGCTGGATGTGTACTGTCAATAGCATAAGCAAGTGGAATGGTGCTGAAGGGCAAAGAGCGGATCATGTCTGATGTGATACCCTCTGTACCACCCCAACCACCCATGCAATAATATGACAGGTGGCCAGCATGGGATGTGGTGTGCTGTGGCGCACAGAAGCCCAACAAGGGTGCCAAAGGGAAAGGCATGCAGGTAGTCAATGAGTGTGTGAAGCATGTATGTCAAGATGTGGCCCATTGCCATACTGAATGGCCCAGTCATGGGTGTAGAGATGCAGCCCCATACGTGCAATGCAGTACCATCCATGTGTAGTGTGATAGATGTGGTAGTGTGGTGGTCAGGGTGCACAACGCATGAATGGGCTAGCAGTCACTGACGCGGTGCTGCTGCAGAGACATGTAACAGCCAGGTTGGCGGGATACAACAACTACGGCGGTTGGAGGTGACATTGGGACTGTGTTCCCAGACATAACATGTGCATGCCAGTACTATGTATGTGTCCACAGGGTTAATACAATGTCCAGCCAAGGATTGGAACCCTGTAGTGAGTGAGAGTGTGTATTGTTGGTAGGTACCCCATTGGCAGGCAGGATGCCAGCAACATCTGTGTCGTCAATGCCTGCATGACCGTGGTATGCTGCATTGAATGTGGATGTAGTCAAACAGCAGAGACATACCACCACACTGCGTGAGGGCCCACACTGCAATGTCTGGCAGTCATGTGTAGGTAGCTTGCTGTGGAGTATGTCATGCACCAGCAGGAAACACCATGACTGTCAAGTGACACACAACACACAGGTGAACAAAACTACCGTGCAACAGCCTGCACATGTGCCCATACAGCACGTGTGCATGGAACAGGAATACCACTGTGATGTCTGTGAAAATGCCAGCACCACCATGTCTCAGTGTGGAATAGCATGGTCCCTACCAGTGTGTAAATGTAGCAGAAGTGCACTGTGATCACTGTTGGCATAGGCACATAGACTGTCCATCGGACGGGGTGCCATGCCCTCAACTACCTCTGTCAGTGGATGTCAGTAATACCGGCTGTAGTGTGTATGTACCATGCATGCTGCTATGGTTGTGTGCTTAGGTGTGGCTAGCAGGGATGGTAAGCATGGATGTTCAGCAAACAGAGGGGGGGGGGTGTGTAGGCCTAGCATACAGACACATGGAGGTTTGGTGCATGCTGAGGGTAGTGTAGGTATGGTATGTGTCGTAATGTGTGTCACCCACCCAGCTATGCGTATCGCATGGCCAAGCATGTGTGGGTAATGGGAGTCCATACTAGGGAAGGGCGGTTGCTGGCAATACATAGCAGTAGCAACTGTCCTAGGTGCAATGTACAGCATGCCAACCCGACTGGCATGTAACCTGTGGTGTACAGTGTCTTCACTGTCACGAGGTCACAATGTGCGAAGTACAAACATGGGTATCTGAACATGGACTACCTATGATGCAATGTGTCATGGGAAAATACAGTATGTGTGTAAATCACGGTGTGGGGAACCACCCACCTGCAGTGTGTTGCAGTCCAGGTATGTGCCTGGGAGGTATGATCTGTGTACAATCTGGACTGGCAGGTGTGCCGTGTAGGGCATGGAGGCAGGTCCCAGGCACTGTAGATAAATGACATGTGTGCTGTACTGTGTGTGCAGTGCTAGTGTACAGCACAGTGGAGGGTGTAAGCATTGTCACACATCACTGCATGCTGTGCCTACCTGTGACAGCCCTGCCAGAGACAGACATGTGACACTGCTGCACAGGCAGCATAGCATGTGAAGATGTACATGTGGGCTGCACACCTTAGCCAGATGTCCACACGTCATGTGTGCCACGGTAGTGTGGTTCAACACGACTATCAGACTGGACAAACAGCACATGCCTGCATAACAACAGTATGACCATAGTCAACAGTCCCAGTGACAGAGTAGGCCAATGTAGACTATCCCTGCATGCAGACCACTGGCTACTGGACACCTGGCTAGACACACACCTGGACGGTTAATTCACCATTGAGCCATCACATGTCCACGACCATGTGGCCGCGTTACAATGTCATCACAGGGTGGTCACAATAGCAGGTGGCAAGGCAGGACACGGTGTACCAGGTGATGTGTCATGTGCATATGTTGACTAGCACAGCCGCTCACATGTCTGCAACATACTGGTGCACGATGTATACCGTTACATGATGAATGGAACTGCAGTGTCACCCACAACAGGGCCAGCTGGCACAGGTGTGTTGTGACTGGTGTAAACCATGTTTGCACAGGATACACACTGCTGTTGTAGGCAGCCATGCTGGTGGCCACCAGTGATATATGCAGTGGTCATACAAACATACCGCACAGTGTTCAGGCAGGAATGTCAATTGTCGTGGACGATGTGCTGCTATGTGAATGTGGGTGTTTGTTGTGAATGTCACACATCCAGAAGACACCATCTGGTGCAGTCATGGTTGTCAACACCGTACACACATCCACAGCAGTCAGAACCCAGTCCTGACAATGTGTGTCAGTCACCCTTGTACCGTGGTGACATATGTGCACATGGCGGAACACCTCCCACTGTCATCTAAGCTGGCTACATGATGGCTGGAATGTGCTGTAGAAATGTACAATGCTGGTAGCCCAATGAAGTACCTGGAATCAGACACAGTACACTATGTCAGCCATGTAAACCATGCACAACAATGACTGCCCAACAGACACAAACAATGCATTGACACATGGAACATGTGCTCATGACAACCCCACTGAGGTATGTTGCACATATAGATGTACAATTGTCATCTATGGCCATAGCATGGATGCAGACACACATACTCCACAGGTAGTACCATGTGATGTAGGTAGGGGCATTGCTTGTGTATATGTCACAGTAGATGTACACAGACATGTCCTGCATAGCCATGTAGGGGTAGCTGTGGTATGTCACTACTGGACATGCCCATACAGATTACCATGTCCCGCAGGAGATGTGTTAGGTGTACCACATGTGACATGCTGACAACAATTCATGGCGTGTATGGCTGCCGGTGTACCTGTGTGACAATGTCTGTGATGGGTGCAAAGGCACATAGTATCGTGACAGGCGCACACAAGCCCCACATAGCTGCATAGCCTGAACATACAGTACAAGGAGTGTGTGGGATGATAGCAACCCACAGGTGGAGATGGGTATGGACGGCGGCCCACAACCACATGTGTGTGTACGGTGTTCACGTCCACGACACATGAGCATCTGAGAGGCTAGCGTCACAGCTGTACAGGGTCACATGTACATATGTTCAGCAACATCCCTGTATGTCCCACCACTGGCCTGTGGACCGATGGACAACAACCAAATGTGCAGATATGAGATGTGCACAGCACATCACAGATGCCTACCATAGAACAGGCCTACCATGTAGACATGTGCACAGTAGGTCTGCGCCACCTGCAGTCAAACACGTTAGGTGCCAAACCACTCCAATAGTCCGGGCAATGACACAGATGGGCGTGCATGCCTCTGTGTATGTATGTTCGTGAATGGCTCCGCATAGCAATATAGCCGTGTCACCATTGTGAACAACAATATGAATGGGTTGTATGTGTGAGGGGTGCATCATATGTGTATGGTCAGATCGACGATACCATCAGTGGGCCTGCTATGTGAACATCCATGTCCCCATACATGGATACCTCTGCTGAGGCCAACACCACATTCACACAGGAGGGATGGCGTGTGTAGTGCAGCAGCAGAGATCTGGGTGCCACGGGCCAATGTCTGTACACATATGTGTTAGCCACATGAGTTCAGGCAGCGATCCATGTGCATGGGATAGCGTGTGTACACATACAGCACTGTGTCGATCAACATCCCAGCACATAGCACCTGCCAGGGCTACAGTGTATGCATGGATGTGTGATACCTGCATGCACCACACACACCCTCAACAAGCAGCGTACAGCATACCTCGCTGGAGGACAGTGTCCACACCATGGTGATAAACATGTTGAATGTCCATATTCACACAGCTATGACAAAAGCAATGGACAGCCACCCTGCCAATACCGGCCAGCCCCTGGGTGGGTCACACCCATTGCCATGTATGTGGCATACCCTGCCATATCATGCAGAGATGACCAGCAAGGCTGCATGAGCTATCACAGTCCCACATGGTGCAATGGACAAAAGGCACTCTCACTATCAACCATACACAGTAGTAATGTGGTGGCGATGCACCCTGTCATGTTACAGGTGCTGTGTGATGCTCTGCACAATGTGTGTGTGTACATGCTATGCATGGCCTTTCCTGCTAATGTGTCATGGTTACACATTGCTCCATGTCTATCACATACGTAACACAGGTGAGCTGGGGCTAGTTGTCCAGCACCGCACAGTGCTGTGTGGAAGTACATGGCACAACACATGCATGTGCAGGTGACCATGTGTATGTGTACAGTGCCGCTGCTGACGTTCACAATGGACACAGACGTGATGTGTACTGACATATACACAGCGTATAGGTGAACAGTAGCACAGACGTCACATGGGGACATATGCCAACTGATATGGACATAGGTGCAGCCAGGTACACATGTCCATGGCAGGCTAACATCTACATGGTGCGTGCACAGTGTGATGGGGTGGCACACAGATATGATGTGACACCCAGTGCTCAATGGTGTGAAGCCACAACATCGGCTGTGTCACCGCCACGATGCCCTTCACAGATCACTGTGCAGATGTCGCATATGTCATAGCAATGTATTTCCAACAGTATGCCAGCACAGCAGTGTGAATGTGACCTGCCACCATCATTATGTCTTCCAGATAATGCCACGCTCCCGCTTCCACCATTTAGCCGACAGGAGGAGGACGTCATCCTACCATACCTCCAGAGTAACTACAACGCCTGTTTAGCCATGTGCCACAGCAGGCACAAGAACGGCAGGAGATGTGGGAGGAGTTGTGCAGGAGGGTGAACAGCGGGCGAACCAACCGCAGCTACCAACAAATCCGCCGGCACTGCACAGACCTGATCCGCATGCAAGACAGCGTGCCGCTGCAATCGCCAGGCAACAACGTGGGACAGGTGGTGGGCCACCAACACAGCCCCCACTCACAGCTACGGAGGAGCTCCTGGCCAGTCTGGGGACACCCACGGAACAACACGCAGAACCACTTAAGGCCCATCGTGGAGGTGGGTGTCTCCCGAGCTATGAGCCTGGAGCCGCATGGTAAGTCAGTGTTGCATGTTTGTATGATAGGCGACGGGTGTGGGTGTCATAGTACAACACATGATATAGCAATACATGCCAGGTATATGGCCACACAAGATGCAAACCATTGTATGCTATGTTGTGTTAGCAGACATGTGCATAGCACATGCAACCACACACATGCATGATGTGTCATGCACAGTGCTGACCGTGGAGATAGTAATGGCTAATGTGTATACCTTTGTGTAATGCCTTTACAGGTATCGCCTGGCGGTCGCAAGGACAAGGGTCTGTTGCAGGTAAGTCTGTTGCTAGTCAAACGCATGTTCTGCTGTATTGATATTCCCCATGTGTCTAGGCATGACATGCTCACCTGTGTGTGCCCCCGACACGGTATACAGCTCGCACCACCCGACATACACACCACCCATGTACAGTAGATACACCCGCTATCAGAGTGGTATGACACCACACAACCAATTGGTGTGTTACGTGCATTCAGCTATGCATACAATGGTGTAGGTGTTACACAATGGCTGCATGTGTAGTATGCATTGGTATGCCAGTGCAGTATGGACACAGTACCACAGAGTGAGCTGTGATCTGGCCAGAGCACAGGTGTTACCAATGTGACCCATGCCCCTGCATCGGTGCACACGCAGACATGGCGCATGCCATGTCCCATGCACGTGGATGTCTGGCTGCAGCATTGTCACACCATGATATGACCTATGCACAACATAGCAGACATACACACTGTCAGCATATCCGGAGAGAATGTGACACGCCACACTAGTATGGGTGTATGTCACATGGGCCACCACAGGGCCGTGTGCACGATGTCTACCACACACAATTGTCAATGAGTCAGACAGACAAGGCCATGGTTGATACCTACAGGCATGTTGCCACACAGCACATCCACAGTGGGTACTCACCATTGCACCCTGTACACACATAGTGGGTTCATCAATGTAGTGGACCCTGGACATCTGATGTAGTACACCAGTGACATGAAATTCCTCTCCACAGCTACTACAGGTGCCTCCAATGTCCACTATATATGTGCTGCTGAGCAGCTGAACTGACTTACAGACATGGCAATGTAATGCGCCCAGGTCACGCATCGCACAGACACATAGCTGTGTCCTGCTACTGTGCAGTGGCACAGAGCCCGCACCACACACCGCACAGCTATGCACACAGCTCACAGCAACGCACCTGCACAGACATCACTGTTACACATACATTGTATCTGTACACTGTACACATAACACTGCACCATGACAGCCATTGTGATGTGGTGCATGCGTGGGACACCATCTTCACATGTCCACATGATACCGCACATGTTTGCGTGTACATTACATAGTGTCGGCAGCCATGTGTACTCTCAACTTGCCCGCTGCCACACGGTGTATCACGCTGATGCATGCAAACTACCATGAATGTGTGTACTGCATGCCTACTAAATGACACCTGCCTGTTGTACTGTCCCCACCAGGGCAGTGTACATACTGCCACTATGAATGTCTGGTCTGCATTCACTGGTCTGTGTTGTGTGAATGCTGCATGCCACCTGCATTATCACATGCATGCTGTGTGTGTGTGTGTGTGTGTGTGTGTGTGTGTGTGTGTGTGTGTGTGTGTGTGTGTGTGTGTGTGTGTGTGTGTGTGTGTGTGTGTCTGTATTGTAACCGATGGTATGTCTTTGTATTGACAGGTGCTGTAGGTGCTGCCTCCCGCGGTCAATCTGATGCTAGTGTCCCCACAGATACTAGTGGTGATGAGCATGTGCATGAGGCACAGGCAGGGTCGCCACAGGCAGAGACTGTGCCACTGGAGAACACCACACATACGCCCCTTTCATCCCCGCACACGGTTCAGATGCCGACACATACCCCAACACCGTTGCCCATAGATGACGGTCAGTCAGCGTCTGTTGTCCCCGAGCAGGAATGTGTGGTGGCTGCAGAAGGTGTGGGTACACACGATGTTGCCAGTGTAAGGACTGGTGCAGTGCCACGCAGGCATGTGTCAGGTGCTGCCCGTAGGGGAGCACCGCCAGACATACACCTGCCGCACAGGTGCAGCAGCTGGTATAACCAGACGCATGTTCCAGACTGTAATGGCGGCGCAGGCACGGCCGAACGGCAGAACCAGGAAGGGCAGAGGCTGCAGAGGTCCGCAATCCGCACTTAAATGACAGCATCCAGGCATTGGCGAATGCGCACAACAGCATCTTGCCGATCGTCTGGATAGGAGATTGGGCGACATGGCTGGTCTCCTCGACCGAGGCTTGGCCATCCTTGAGCGCGGCGCAGTCCGTGCAGGAACACCAGGTAGGGGTGAGGCATAGGGCACGTGGGCGGTGCCAGCAACACCACCTGCTGCAGGTCAGCGCAGCGTGCCACCTCCCATGCCCACACAGACAGTGATGGTAGCAGTAGCACTGCAGCTGCTACTACACCATCCACACCAGGACAGAGCAGGCCATGTGGACGTGGCCCTGGACGGCCCCCGTGGGCACGCTTCCAGCGGACATGTGACATCGGAGAGTGGACAGTCTGTACCTCCACCCGGTCGTGCCTGCGACCCCAGGCAGGCGCTGGTCACTTCGCCGCAGACACAGTGAGCCGTAACACCTGCACTGTACAGTCAGGGGCTGCCAAGCATACCCCGTAGGCATCACAGATGACTGAACTGTGTACACACACACCCACACACAGCAGACACAACTGTAGGGCTCCACCACACCCACATGCAATCTACATAGTCATGCCCACTCAATGCACTGGCCCTTACACACACACATGATGTCATCCATTGGTACAGCCCATGCCTGTGGCACACATATCACCCTGTGCATATGATTAAGTCTCTGCCGATAACTGTGAGCCACACCATCAATGCACGGTTAAGCTAACATATTATGATGCACAGGGTGGACACGATAGTGAGAGGTGTATGTGATACCTGTGTCCGCATAGTACGTGCTGTGTATGTTGTGGTGTGTGTGTATGGCTGGTGACAGGTGTGTATGTGATGTGGGTTGTGCACGGACATCATGCAGCAGACATACCATGCAGGACAGGTGCAGCATTCATTGATATGTGTACACAGTATGTGTGGTGGTTACATGTGTAGCACCATGTCGGTGCAGTTAACCCGTATGATACTGATGGTGTACTTGCACGCGCCTACTGGGAGCACTGTAATTAGTTCCCCACGTAGTCGTGGGGTACCCACAGGCATGTCTGGCAAAATCAGCATAGCACAGTTACCCACATCCGCATGGACCCCTACATAGGTACATAGGCACACATGAACGTAACAGGATATGTGCCCTACGACATGTGTGGACCTAGCATGACTGTGTGTGGCATCTAACACCCCTCAGGATGGGGATGCCATATCCATCAGTCCCCAGTCCCTGGTCTAGCAGTGACACACAGAGGTTGACTGGCGATAACTATCGACACACATCCACACGTCATTAGCAGTCCTGGACAAAGGCAGTCAGGGCCTTTCCTTCACATGGCCTGGCACTCCTCCCCGTGTTGTAGGGGGTGTCTGGCCGTTACCCTGTTCCCACTCATCTTTGAGTTGAGGTGTCTGACAGTCGCTTCTGTGCCCGTGGTTTGCATGGGGCCTGGGAGGTGGAATGTGCCCATGTCACCCAGGTCAGACATGGCCGTATGTCAGGCACAGATCACCACGGAGCAGCTGTGCTGTGAAGATCCACAGCCGGTGTCCCCTTGGCCGTGCAGCTTGTGACACATGTCCTAGCACCGCCATCCCCGCCTTGTGGAACGCTTATGTCCTTCCGAAAGTGCTGCAGGCGTCAGGTTAGCTACAGGCCACATGTGCCATTGTACGCAGTCATTGCACTGGTGTGTGATGTGTACAGGGGTACAATGAACACCCCTGATGTGGTTGCCATTCCATCCAGACCAGGAGGCCACAATGGAATGTCTTCACACCCACATTGCCATTGTGTGTGTTGACAGAGGTTGCCGACAGGTGTGGTAGCCATTTCCTGAACATGTCCACCATCTTTAATGGCGCATCACCTACATGTGACATTGGGACTAACATGTCCTTCACACTGGGTAGGGCTGCACCTTCTCTGGCATTTAGTAGCAGGCCATGGCTCTGGCACCAGTCATCCATGTCTATGACGCCCTAGGTGGATGTTCGTGTAACATGGGGTGTTGGGTATGTTGGCCGGTGCGTAGTCATCTGCATACCTTGTCTGCTACAATCCCCTTATGATTGCATGCACATTGAAGGTCGGATGCCATATGGCAGGGGGCACAGGAGTGAGCCCTGTGGGCCTCCACTGGGTCCAGATATGAGTGTGACAAGGCACCTTGAGCACCAACCCTGTGTGGTGTGACCTCCAACCTGTCTGAGAAGCATCAGGTGACATATGTCCCCACATGTATGCTGGCGAGCCTTCCATGGGTCCCATGTGTAGTGTGCTCTGAACGCCCCACCAGGTCATGGTACTGTGTGCAAACCCACGATCCCCATCAATGGCCTTGGTGACCACTCCAGACTGGACGAGCAGGTTCGGGAGGCAGGATCCGCCTTGACTATGTAGTTGTGGGTATGTTCCGCATTGGCTGTACACCGCTATCTGTAACCATGACCACCTGTATGGACCTCCACACAGCTTTGCAGACAACACTTGTCAAGCGATAGGGTGTGGCTGTTGACAGTCCATAGGAGCACTACCCTGGCATAGTGGGACCACAGATGCCATATGGCATCCATTGGGGACATAGCCCATAGTAAGGCTAACATGACACAGTGGACGCATGTGTGGGCCGAGGGCCTCAAAGAGGATGGGTAGCACACAGCCAGGGACACCATCGGTGCCCATTGCTGACGTGTCAAACGCCATAGAGATATGGGATCACCCAGGCCATATGACATGTTTGGGAGGATACACTCTGGTGGGATGGATATGTTCCCTGTTGGGGGGGGGATGTATGCATGGAACATGTCCTGTGGTATGCAGACAATGTCTGTGGGTGCAGTGACTGTTGTACCATTCTGGACCATTTCCAGGCAAGTCTGTGTGCCCCCAACCATGTCCTTACCACAGTTAGGGAAGGCCCTGTGGTTGTCTCATGTGCCCTCTGCAGTACCACTCCCACGAGCGGACCTGGATGATGGTATGTGGGCCGTATGGTGACGCCGGTATGAATGGGTGATGGTTTCCTGGTACTGTCATTGCCCTGCCATGTAGTAGCTCCAACTGTTGATGTACAGGTAGTCAGTGGCTGCGGTCCACCACACCATGTGCCTACCTGTGGTGGACAAGGTCCTGATGTCATCATGTTTGCCTGTTGCAGACATGCATGTGGGTGGTCGGGTAAGGCATTCGCTAGGGCGCTTGCCGGTCTGGCCTCTGTTCAACATTGGCATGGAGGACTTGTAGGGTACCACACCGGTCGTATGATGTGTGTGGTTTTCTGTGGAGAGGTCATCACTGAGGTCCCCCATGCTGGTGTTGGTTACAGTGAGTGGATGACCAGTGGATCCACTATACGGTCTTGCATCACCATTGAGGGCTGTACATCCTGTGTGGGGCATATCCTCACCATGCGTGATGGGCAGAACTGTCAGACATCCCCCCCTAGTATGTATGGTGCATGGCTGTTTAACAGTGGCCAGGTGTGTGAACACCTGGGACTGCTGGCGACTGTGTTGTGCCATGGGTAATGTTCCCAGGCTATGTATGGGTGGTTCATGTCACCCAATACGGTGCTGTTGTGAGAGCATGCCCACTCACCAGTGTCCTCAGGACATCTGTGAAGGTATCCTGTGTTTGGGAGGGTTGTCTGTAGCATGCAACAAACTGTAGGCCAGTCCTACACATGGTTAATTGCACCTAGATATTCCCCGCAGCAACAACAACGCCTGTGGCATGACCGGTTGTTGTGGCCGGACACACAGGATGGTCCGTGATTCCGCCACCCATGCCGACGCACCATGTGTATGCATGTCTGATCTGTGCCGACTCTAAGTGTCTGAGCATGCCCAGTAGGCAGCTGTGTAGATAGACACACAGCACAGTGCACACCGCGCCGCCTGCAGTTATACCCCGGTGCATGCCTGTATCCCCACGCAACGGCCACGCCTGTGGCATGGCCAGGTTTCTGTTGTGTGGCTGGACACACACGACGGTCCACATTACGCCACCCATGCCGCCGCAACATGTGTATGCATGTCTGCCCTGTGCCGAGTCTAAGTGTCTGAGCATGCCCAGTATGCAGTGATGTACTGATCAGTAGTTACTTGTTATTCTCGACTGCAGCACTAACGTGTTAGTGTACGGCGACTTGGGATGGTAACAGACCGCGTGATCAAGACTCTGTCCGAACACCCGATCGGGCGATTGCCTCTGCAAATGATACCACTCACGTAGGGTATGCCTCCTGACAGCGCCTGCTCAGTAAACTCGGTAGCTGCTCTGTAAATGCTTCATACTGTAGTGTGTTCATGTAGATAGGCGAGGTTCGCCCCCGCCCCTTCCGTGTGTGTGTGTGTGTGTGTGTGTGTGTGTGTGTGTGTCTGTGTGTGTGTGTGTTTCCAGCTGCCTCTGCGACTGATTATGCTTTTAGACGCCCGCAACACATGCCTTGGCTATTGCCAACTATTGTCTTATGGTGACGCCAGCAGCCTACAAGTATGCCTGTGACAGCGCCTGTTTAGCAAACTCGGTAGCTGCTCTGTAAATGCTTCATACAGTAGTGTGTTCATGTAGATAGTCGAGGTTCGCCCCCGCCCCTTCCGTGTGTGTGTGTCTCTGTGTGTGTGTGTTTCCAGCTGCCTCTGCGACTGATTATGCTTTTAGACGCCCGCAACACATGCCTTGGCTATTGCCAACTATTGTCTTATGGGTGACGCCAGCAGCCTACAAGTATGCCTGTGACAGCGCCTGTTTAGCAAACTCGTAGCTGCTCTGTAAATGCTTCATACAGTAGTGTGTTCATGTAGATAGTCGAGGTTCGCCCCCGCCCCTTCCGTGTGTGTGTGTCTCTGTGTGTGTGTGTTTCCAGCTGCCTCTGCGACTGATTATGCTTTTAGACGCCCGCAACACATGCCTTGGCTATTGCCAACTATTGTCTTATGGGTGACGCCAGCAGCCTACAAGTATGCCTGTGACAGCGCCTGTTTAGCAAACTCGATAGCTGCTCTGTAAATGCTTCATACAGTAGTGTGTATCATGTAGATAGTCGAGGTTCGCCCCCGCCCCTTCCGTGTGTGTGTGTCTCTGTGTGTGTGTGTTTCCAGCTGCCTCTGCGACTGATTATGCTTTTAGACGCCCGCAACACATGCCTTGGCTATTGCCAACTATTGTCTTGGCGGTGACGCCAGCAGCCTACAAGTATGCCTGTGACAGCGCCTGTTTAGCAAACTCGGTAGCTGCTCTGTAAATGCTTCATACAGTAGTGTGTATCATGTAGATAGTCGAGGTTCGCCCCCGCCCCTTCCGTGTGTGTGTGTCTCTGTGTGTGTGTGTTTCCAGCTGCCTCTGCGACTGATTATGCTTTTAGTCGCCCGCAACACATGCCTTGGCTATTGCCAACTATTGTCTTATGGTGACGCCAGCAGCCTACAAGTATGCCTGTGACAGCTTCTGTTTAGCAAACTCGGTAGCTGCTCTGTAAATGCTTCATACAGTCGTGTGTTCATGTAGATAGTCGAGGTTCGCTCCCCGCCCCTTCCGTGTGTGTGTGTCTCTGTGTGTGTGTGTGTTTCCAGCTGCCTCTGCGACTGATTATGCTTTTAGACGCCCGCAACACATGCCTTGGCTATTTCCAAATATTGTCTTATGGGTGGCGCCAGCAGCCTACATGTATGCCTCTGACAGCGCCACGCCAGTTAACTCGGTAGCGCTGTGTAAATGATTCATACTGTACTGAGTTCATGTAAATAGGCGAGGTTCATCTCCGCCCCTTCCGTGTGTGTGTGTGTTTCCGCTGCTTTCGACAATACAACTGAATAAGCAATTAGTTAAAGTGTTCACAATCAACAGTGTGATATTTAAAATCATGTTAAGACTCACATTGTTGATTGTGAACATTCTTAGACATAGCATATTTCCTGCACATCGCTAGGAAACAACGAAAACGCTGCATGTTTTAATGAACTGTTCAAATGTTACTAAGACTTGTGTTGTGTCGAACCACGGGACTATTCTTGCTGCAGGTTGCCGGTTTGTTTGTGTTTCATAGTACAATATCATGTAATACGGGTGTTCATAGTATGCTTTCTGTGATGTTGACATGTGTGTGTTTCGTTAGCAGTACGACTCTGCTTTCTATGCTGTGGCTACATCTCCATTGCTCGCATAGAAAGTGACAAATGGAAGTGTAAGGGTGGACATTTAAAGCCTGGATACTTCCATGTTATGTGTAAGTCTCACGGGCCAACGGGTGATAGCGCATACATGTCTATGAAGTACCTTTGGATACCATATGCGACCTGTCGTGGACGAAATGTTTATGTTGACTGTTCCATCTACCTATGTGTGACATGGTTTGTGGCCATAGGGTGCCAGCAAGTCTTCCCTGTTCATTGGGTGTTTGCCATGGTGTATTGACATCAATCCTATTAATTCACCTAGAGATGTCTTTGTTGGGTGGCAAGGCCATAGTTTGACCATCCTATGTCATTCCCAGCAGACGGGAGATTGTGCCATTGGTATCTTTACACAGGTGACCCATCTGTTCCACTGTATGGAAGCCGCAGGATCCCCATAGATGTGCTGGCACATGGAGTGTTGTGTACGCCGGTATCTGCCCAGCGGTCTTTCTTTGAATGGGGAGTGTGTACTGTACACCGTGATCTGTATTCCCTGGGTTATGCCTTGCAACAGCTGTGGATTCCCCAGGTTTGCAGCTATGGGTGCCATCTTGGCCGTGACGCTTGTCCATCCATGGAACTGCCTACTGACACTAGTATCGGGCTGTCAACATTTCACAGCTGCATTCTCCATTTCCGTGGATGATCGGTATTAGTATTGCGGAGTAACGATATGTTATGGCCACGCCCCGCACACGGGCGGACGATGAATCATCTGCCAATCCACACCGACACCCATATTTGCATACCCACGATCCCATGTCTGCAACCTCGACAGTACCCCTTGCACACCCTTCATGTGTGCGGAAATGGGATGTGAACGTACGTGTATGGATGCAGCAGCCTGGGGAGTCCTATTCATATGTCCTGCATTTCATGGACGGCTGTCATCACCCTTGAAGACACTTGTGGTGCATATATCTACCTGTGCCGTAGTCACGGCTGTCACCTCTTCCGTTCACACTATGTTGCTCACACTCACTTAAGGAGTAATTTTGGGTCCTGCAATGGACACCGATGTGCATATGTAAAGTTTAGGACATGTTGGACTGTGTTCATTCGTCCAGTGGTTTTGACTGCCGCCATATGTTCCCCATTCCCGGATGTCTGTCCGCCTACCCATATTATGTAGTGCTACGTAACCCGTGTCCTTCCACAATTTACCCATAGGGTGTTACTGTAGTCCTGCAGGTTGGCAACTGCTTTAGATAATCCTCACAGGTACCATTGTGAACTATCCGCCACTGTATTGTCAGTATAACACAGCCGGTACATGTAGAACCTATTTATTCATGACAGTATGTCGGTTATGTGTGTGAACGCCATATTTTAGCGATAGTATGACCTTCCTAGTTGACGTTGTTGGTGTGCCATTAATATGTGTTCCACAGGTCGCAGGTATGTTCCGCAGAGTGGAAGCGGGTGATCCCCACATACTTGATAGCACCTTCGCTGCTGTGTACGCTGGGATTCGCATGGCAGGATGGATGTCTACAGGGTGTATCTACTGCTGTTTCCATCTTTATGTCCTGTGTCATGCCCTACTACGGCTGTGTGATTCCACCAGGTTTGCTATTATGGGTGCCATCTTGTCCGTGACGTTTGTCCATCCTTGGGAAATGCCTACTGGACACTGATGTAGGGCTGAACACATTTCACACATGCCTTTAGCATTACCCTATGGATGCTTTGCATCCTTACTGGGGACTAAGGCACGTCCTGTACCCGCAGCCCTCCCACGGGGCGGGACAACGGATTATCTGCCAAACAACACCGAGCCCCATTTTGCATACCCAGGATACCATGGCTGCAACCCCCCACGGTACGCATGACACATCCTTCATGTGTGCGGAACTGGGATATGGACGCACATGTATGGACACGGCAGTCTGGGGACCTCTGTTCATATGTCCTGCATGTCATGGGCAGGTATCATCAACCTTAAACACGCTGGTGGTGCATATGTCTAGCTGTGCCGTAGTCACGGTTAGTACTTTGATTGGCTGATCCCAGTGGATAACGGAGCAGACATCGTAATTTTTGGAGTCCTACAATGGACACCGATGTGCATTTGTAAAGTGTAGAACGTGTTTGACTGTCCCCATCTGGCCAGTGGTATTGACTGCCGCTGTATGTTCCCCAGTCGTGGATGTCTGCTTGACTACCCATCGTTTGTATGACATGGCCTATCTATATCCACGCGCCAGTATGCGGAAATACAGCAAACCTTAAGGCCCTGCCCATCTTCATAAACGACATTATGGAACATATATCGGCAGAAACAGACACTGTCAAATACGATAGACTCCACAGTGAAAGGATACTGAGCTCTCTCAACTACTAACATGGGGCACCGTCGGAGTACGGATTTCATGACATAGCCGCCCCTAATACACTTCCTTCAGAGTCGGTTTAAAGCTTAAATAATCAATAAACCTGCTCATAGTTAGGTGGACAGTGCTCCAAGTCTTGATTATAACGTGACATATACATATCAGTGTTGCATGCCTTACTTCATGGAAACAATAATACGGCAACAATGTGTTAATATATATACAATATTGGTAAATACAATCAGTATCCGGACACATAGTTGATAATTGCTGAGAGTGCACCTTAGAATGTAGTGTGTTGATCAGGTTATTGTATATCGATGTGTATAATAGTAGCATTACGATAACAAAGCATGGAATCAATAAGTACTATTTAAGCATATATTTGACAATTATGAATGTAAACGTGTGGAGGAGACATCCGTGAACCTTCCCTGGTTCCACTGGATCACACACGCACACGCATACCGCATGTCCGGATTGTGGGTTACGCGCACGCCGCACATACGCATATCCGTAGTCCGCTTATATATGTTTACAGTGTCTGTGTGGTTACGTGTTTTATGCTACTTGTGACTATTCCGTAACATATGTCTGATCCGTTGACGGACGGTGCAGAAAGCACTTACAGCTTTATATATGTAACAGTCTTTGCAGCATGGACGCTTTACGCACACGCACATCTATATGTTCTATAGTCATAATTCCAACGTGACTGCAGTCACGCTTGACGCTACTGTGACCAGTGCACGTTAGCTGTTCGTTGTCATTAATATGCATACCCTTGGTACCTATGTACATTTACATATCACCCCCCCCCCCACACACACGCACGCCACCGGCATCCATTCTCCTGCTGGGAAAGGTGCGGTACTGCATGTTGAACATTCCTAATTCCCTCGCCATGGCCCAGGATGCATATGTCGTCACCACAGGGCTGTTCAGATGACAGCTGCTTATATCCCATATGCATACAGGCCTTCGATTGTCAGGGTGTTGCTGTGGTGCTTTGGGTTTGGTCTTGGCCGCCCACTGTACGGGACTGCCCTGACCCTGTACGAATGTTAGATGAGTCACATGGGCACGCTTTTGTCCGTGTCCATGGTACCATGTCACGCCCCCAATTAGTCGTGAACTGCAGCCGATTGGCCGGTGTATCCGCTGTAGATCTCAAGTATACTAATTGCACACGGTCTGATCGAACTAACCAATTTCCATTACTAACCCTCCGTATGTATGGCCTGTGTCGCAATATTACAAGGGTTTAACATTGCGTGACGACTTTCACTGAGCCACAGACATGTCCGCTGTTTTGTTTGGCCCGGTTCCGCTGTGCTACACACATTTAACATGGCGTAACAGGTTGAATAGCTCAGACACGAGGACATCGGGTTGTCCGTCGTTGTCTATTATTGAATGTCTCTGTGGAGTTTGTTTCACAAAGCGACACATTGTCGGCATTGTTAACGGACATCTCGTGCAGTACGCCCGCACCGCTGGTGACGATGTCTGCCTTTGGCCGGCGAACAGGCATTATGCTGTGCCATTATGTCTGGGGATATATGGTTTCCTTCCTTACATAGATGATGTGCCATACTAGCAATGACCCTAGCGATGACCCGCCTGGGTGTGGGTACTGCTGTATTACCCACGGAAGAGTGGCCTTAGGGTAAGTGGTGACCTAGGCAGAAGTTGCCACCGATACATCACCCGCTACCCTCCTGGTCTACCTACACCAAATAGAGTCTGGAAAGGTGCCCCGAGTAGAGCAACACCCTAGACGGCTACCTACTTGGCCTATGCCTAAGGCCGGCTATGTGTGTGGTCCCTTGGGCATCGGACTCGAACGTACACGCCTGCCGTGGGTATGTCCAGCATTACCCACATCCAGCCCCAAGGCAGTCAACACAGCATCCATGGGTCCACATGGTGTCCCAGCTGTGTACTCCAGGAACTCTATGGGGAATTTAACCCACACTTAGGACAGCTGTTTAATCCTAGCCTCACCTCAGGATACGCATCTGAGTAGTAGCACAGGGCGACTGTAGTCACACTCCACATAGATGGTGCCTCCACTGACCCTGGTTATTACCATACCATTAGTTTGACAAGCCTTATCTGCAAAGCCATGGAGATGGATCATAATGGGACACATAGATAAAGACATAGGGGACCCGTGATACTTTGGATACAACCCAGTTTAGCTTGGTCATAGTCAGATCATGCCCTTTACACGTGTTTCACTTTGTAGAATCAGTCACCAAGGCCATTGCTGAGGGTAAAGCAGTCCATACAGCCTACCTCAAACCGGCAGAGGCCTTCGACACAATACCCCCCTCGGGTATACTTGGTAAACCCGTCATCTTGAATGTAAATCCATACATCGCCATATGGGTTGCAAACGGGCTAAGTCACAGAACACACATGGCCATAGTTGCTGGCGCCATGTCATACTCACAGCCAGTCACAGGTGGTGTCCCATGGGGCTCAGTCCTGGGTCCACTATTTCCAGCATCTACGTTTCCAATGTACACGCATACACAGGGGGTTATGGGTGACAATGTTTGCAGACGACTGCAAACCGGATGCCAAAGTCAGACACACATCTGACACAGATATCCTTCAGGAGTGCCTCACAGATGTGGATAAGTGGTACCAGAGACATGTCCTACAGCTAAATGCCAGGAAATGCATAGGCATACCCTTCGGGAAGAACAAGGTTACCCCGAGCTACCATATAGGTGGCAATCCACTGAGCACGGAGGGGGTTACCAGTGATCTGGGGACACGTGTTGTTGTTAACCGTTCGTTAGACACACATGTTGCTAACATAGTTAGGTAGACCTTCCACATTGCCCACATCATCATGAAGGGATTCACATCTAGATCAGGGAGGTCATTGTCCCCTTGTACTCATCACTCAATAGACCTATGATTGGGTACAATGCCCCGTTCAGAATGTATCTGACCCAACACCTGCAGCAGCTGGAAAGGCACCAACAGTTCTTCGACAAACGGATGCAGGGTCTCAGGTATATGTGTTATACTGACCGACTGAAAGAATTCCAGCTGTATACAGTTGCATACCACTTGCCCAGAGGTGACCCGTGCCTGGCATGCACGGCTAAGTCGAACCCAGATCTGATGACTATGCTTCACGTAAATAAGTTAGATCCTCAGAACCACAAGGGCAGCTGACGACACCTTGACACTGTCATTAATCGAACGTGTTGTTGGGACGGATTCATCACCCAGACACTCACTATGCTGTGGAACGACATCCCAGTACATGTGAGGGCAAGCACCTCGCTGGCCTTGTGTTAGTATTTACACATGGATGTCTGAATTGATTTATTTAAGTAACCTTCTAAATGAATGTTACATTAGCACATTGTGAATCTTTACATTTCGCTGTTCTATTTTACAGTAGTCATAATCATACGGTTTATGTGTATATATTATGGTTCATTTATATTACTAGGTGTCTGCAGTTCTGTTAATATATTGGCACAATCCGTAGGACATATATATGTATCTTACACAGTCAGACATTTGGAAAACATTTTATGTTGGTTCATGTTTCATATATGTACATATATTTCTATTTTCCGATGAAGACTGTACCTTTCACAGCAATGTCTGATGTCCTCACTGTGTGGGATGTGTAACCCAAGTAAGGTTTGTTCGCTTGTCTGCCTTTAAGGCATGTAATTAGTACCTAGCACATCTAATGTACCGACCAATTAATGCTTGTAAATGTAGTAGGTTGGACTGCATTGTATGTAGTCTGAATAAGTCTGCTTATGAAGCAGACGAAGTGGGCTCCAATAGACTATGGTGACTGCCTTTAATTCTTGGTGTGCTCTGGTTGGTCACTGACGGTCCCTACAGTACCTCGTCTTTGCTTTGGACTTCATCGGCTGGTTGTCTGTGTTTGTTGTATGGGGAATGTCAACTGTAGTCCCTATGTGTATGACTTGTGTAATGCCTTACTACGGCAGTGTAATTCCACCAGGTTTGCAGTTATGTGTGCCATCTTAGTCATACGCTTGTCCATCCATGTGAATTGCCTACTATACACTGGTATAGGGCTGTACACATTTCACACCTGCATTTTGCATTCCCCGGAGTATGGTGTGCATTATTAGCGGAGAGTGACGCATGTGTTACGACACGCCCCTCCCACGGGCGGACAAAGGATTGCCTGCTAAACAACACCGAGGCCAGATTCTACATACCCAGACTCCCTTGACTGCAACAGTGGACAGTACCCATTACACATCCTTCATGTGTGCTGCAGTGTGATGTGGACGCAGCTGAATGGACCCGATACCCTGGGTATTTCTGTGCATGTGTGCTGCAGTTCATGGACAGCTATCATCAACATTGAACACGCTATGCGCCTATGTGTACCTGTGACGTGGTGACGACAATTAGGTCACATGAGTAATGCAGGAAGCTAGCAGGCATTCTCTGAACAGAATTTTTGGGTCCTACAATGGACACCGATGTGCATATGTCAAGTTAGATGTTGCTGGACTGTGTCCACCTGCCCAGTGCTTTTCACTGCTGGTGTATGTTCCCAATCGCTGATGTCTGTTTGACTACCCATTCCACATGGTGCTACATAACCAGCTGATTTAGTACTGTGAACAAATGACATACATCCAAAGATGCTGGTTACCAACTGCTTCATATAAACCTCAGACATCCCAATGGGACATATCCGCCACTATATTTCCAATATAACACCACCGAACATGTTGCTTACCTATGCATTCATTTAACCATGTTGTCTTCATAGGTGGGAATGCCATAGTTTACATATCCTACTTGACGCTGTGTGTGTGCCATTAGTATGTGTTCCACAGGTCGCACATCTGTTCCGCTGTACGGTAGCGGTGCTCCTCAGTCTGTTGCTGGCAGACTGAGTGCTGTGTACGCCGGTGTTGGCACGACAGTCCGCTTTGTATGTGGAATGTCAACTGTAGTCCCTATGTGTATTTCCTGTGTTATGCCTTACCGCTGCTATGTCATTTACCCGGTTTGCAGTTGTGGGTGCCATCCTGGCCATACGGGTGTCCATCCATGACAATTGCCTACTGGACACTAGTATAGGGCTGTACACATTCCACACCTACATTTAGCATTCTCCGGAGTATGGTTTGCATTATTAGCGGAGAGTAAGGCAGGTGCTACAAGACACATCCCTCCCACAGGGCGGAGGAAGGATTGCTCATGCGAAACAACACCGCGCACAGAGTCTACATACCCAGAATCCCTTGACCGCAACAATTGACAGTACCCATTACACATCCGTCATGTGCGCGGAACTGTGATGTGGATGCAGTGCTATGGTCCCGGTACCCTGGGTATTTCTGTGCATCTGTGCTGCATTACATGGGCAGCTATCAGCAACATTAAACACGCTTGCGGTGCATATGTGTACCTGTGACGACAATGAGTTCAGGTACGCGCTGAAATAAGAAATTATTCGATTCTTTCCACAATTTTTGGGTCCTACAATGGACACCACTGTGCATATGTAAAGTGTAGAGCTTGTCGGACTGTGTCCTTGTGAGCAGTGGGTTTCACTGATACTGTGTGTTCAGGAATCGCGGATGTCTGTTGGACTACCCATTCCACATGGTGCTACATAACCAGGTGATTTAGTACTGTGGACAAATGACATACATCCAAAGATGCTGGTTAGCAAATGCTCCATATAAACCGCAGACGCGCCAATGGGACATATCCGTCACTGTATTTCCAATATAACACCACCGAACATGTTGATTACCTATGTATTCATTCAACCATGTTGTCTTCGTGAGGTGGGAATGCCATAGTTTACACATCCCACGTGACGCTGTGTGTGTGCCATTAGTATGTGATCCACAGCACGCACTTCTGCTCCGCTGTACGGTAGTGGTGCTCCTCAGTCTGTTGCTGGCAGACTGAGTGCTGTGTACGCCGGTGTTGGCACGAGGGTCCGCTTTGTATGTGGAATGCCAACTGTACCCCCTATGTGTTTTCCCTGTGTTATCCCTTACCCCGGCTCTGCCATTCCCCCGGTTTTGCAGTTGGGGGTGCCATCCTGGACATACGGGTGTCCATCCATGACAATTGCCTACTGGACACTAGTATAGGGCTGTACACATGCAACACCTCCATTTAGCATTCTCCGGAGTATGGTTTGCATTATTAGCGGAGAGTAAGGCAGGTGCTACGACACATCCTCCCACGGGCGGAGAAGGCATAGCCTGCGAAAGAACACCGAGCAGAGAGTCTACATACCGAGAATCCCTTGAGTGCAACAACTGACAGTACCCATTACACATCCGGCATGTGTGCGGACTGTGATGTGGACGCAGTTCTATGGACCCGGTACCCTGGGTATTTCTGTGCATCTGTGCTGCATTACATGGACAGCTATCAGCAACATTAAACACGCTTCCGGTGCATATGTGTACCTGTGACGACAATGAGTTCACTTAAGTGTTGAAAGAAGGCGGCATTCCTGTCTTTAGACAAATTTTTGGGTCCTACAATGGACAACACTGTCAATATGTAAAGTGTGGAGCTTGTCGGACTGTGTCCTTGTGAGCAGTGGGTTTCACTGATACTGTGTGTTCAGCAATCGCGGATGTCTGTTGGACTACCCATTCCACATGGTGCTACATAACCAGGTGATCTACTACTGTGGACAAATGACATACATCCAAAGATGCTGGTTAGCAACTGCTTCATATTAACCGCAGACATCCCAATGGGACATATCCGACACTGTATTTCCAATATAACACCACCGGAACATGTTGCTTACCTATGCATTCATTTAACCATGTTGTCTTCATAGGTGGGAATGCCATAGCTTACATATCCTACTTGACGGTGTGTGTGTGCCATTACTATGTGTTCCACAGATCGCACATCTCTTCCGCTGTACGGTAGCGGCTGCTCCTCAGTCTGTTGCTGGCAGACTGAGTGCTGTGTACGCCGGTGCTGGCACGAGGGTCCGCTTTGTATGTGGAATGTCAACTGTAGTCCCTATGTGTATTTCCTGTGTTATGCCTTACCACGGCTATGTCATTTACCCGGTTTGCAGTTGTGGGTGCCATCCTGGCCATACGGGTGTCCATCCATGACAATTGCCTACTGGACACTAGTATAGGGCTGTACACATTCAACACCTCCATTTAGCATTCTCCGGAGTATGGTTTGCATTATTAGCGGAGAGTAAGGCAGGTGCTACAGACACATCCTCCCACGGGCGGAGAAGGGATTGCCTGCGAAACAACACCGAGCACAGCCGCCTACATACCCAGAATCCCTTGACTGCAACAATTTACAGTACCCATTACACATCCGTCATGTGTGCGTAACTGTGATGTGGACGCAGTTCTATGGACCCAGTACCCTGGGTATTTCTGTGCATCTGTGCTGCATTACATGGACAGCTATCAGCAACATTAAACACGCTTGTGGTGCATATGTGTACCTGTGACGACAATGATTTCAGGTACGCATTGAAATAAGACATAATTCGATTCTTTCCACAATTCTTGGGTCCTACAATGGACACCACTGTGCATATGTAAAGTGTAGAGCTTGTCGGACTGTGTCCTTGTGAGCAGTGGGTTTCACTGATGCTGTGTGTTCAGCAATCGTGTATGTGTGCTTGACTACCCATACTGTGTTGTGCTACAGGAACCATGTCTTCCGACACCAGAAACCAATGCTATACATCCAATGTTGCAAGTTAACAACCACTTTCATACCATACCCAGAGGTCACGATTGGGAGGTATTGCCACTTTATTGTCGGAACAACACCCCCAGACTGTGTACATCATGGGAACTTTAGGCCAGTCTTACCGGCCATTTCCAAATGTAATTGGCAGACACATGTCAATACATGTATGATAACACATATTGTCATGCAGAAGTTGATCTATGTTATTTGGACATTGGCTTCTGCTTTTGGCATCCGTTGCTGTGAGTGTTGCCAGTTACCATACACATTGCTTGCTCAGAGGCAGACTACACAATACTGCGCAGTACTGTGGTCTCCTTTAATGACCCTGAGCCAGTGGTCGATGGTACGGCAGCCACTGCATCAATCACATTTGCCATCTACCAGTACCTACAGGACTGCATGAGCCAGTCATTCACTTACCCAACTGTGGTTCACTGTACCAATGCCATGCATCCAGTGTGGTGTACCCCAGCCATACACAAAATGTACAACACGAGGAGGTGGCTACTACAAGGTGGAGCAGACACCTTGTGAGGTGTGACACCCTTGGTCATCATATGTGTAGACCTACACACTGTCATGAAATAGTCCAGGGCACATTCCACAGATATACCTACATGGACCTGGCTAACAATCATACCACCTTCAGTTGCTATGCTGGACACCTGGGAGCTCAGTCCCACATATGCTCTGACTGGGTTCACATAGAGGTGGGGTTTACTCAACATACACACATTGCCAACATACAGGCTGACAAGTCCAGTGAGGACATCTCCACACCCTCCCCCACACATGAGGAGATGTGTGTACCACTGGTTTGTGGTCACCAAATGTTCTGTGACACACAGGTGGGACATGCTCTCTCCAAGGTAGTGGACATAGCATCGATGAGACCAGCTGGTGACCCCGCTGTGTACTCCACTATCTCGGTTATGAATTGGACCCACAGTTAGGACAGCTATTTCTTTGTAGCCTCACCTCAGGTAGGGTACCCAGGTTGTGTCACATGGCAACTGTAGTCCCACGTCAGGAGGCCAATACCTCCACTGAGGCTGGTTATTACTGTCCCATTACCCTGAGGAGACCTATCTGCAAAGACATGGGGAGGGATCATACTGTGGCTCGTACATGACTGCATAGGGGACATACTTACTTTGCCTCACACACGGTTTGTCTTGTTCAGGGGCGGTTCATGCCTTTAAAGCATGGTTGACATTTTCAGGACAGTCGCCGCAGCCACTGATGGGGGTGTTGCGTCCATACAGCCTACCTCGACCTGGCAAAGCCCTTCATCACATTACCCCTCAGGTATCGTTGATAAACCCATTGGCTGGGATGTGAACACGCACATCACAGAATGTGTTGTAAACTGTCTATGTGACACAACCCACACGGTCATAGTTGCTGGCAGCATATCAGACCTACTGCCTGTCAGAAGTGGTGTCCCATGGGGCCCTTCCATGTGTGCACTCCTGTCATACACCTACATCTTCACGGTACAGGCACACACAGGGGTGCTATGGGCAACAGTGTTTGTAGATAACTGCAAAACAGGTGCCATAGTGGGACAGACATCTGACACAGATATCCTTCAAGGGGCCTCCCAGGTATGCATATCTGCTGTCAGGGACATGTCCCACAGCTAAATGCAACGCCATGCAACATCATACCTGTGGAGAAGTACTAGGTCACCCCTGTCCAGCATATAGGTGGCTGTCCACTCAGCACAGGGGTGATTACCAGGAATCAGGGGACAGTGTTGGACGGTCACCATTCATTCCACACACACGTTGTTATCGTGGTTGTGTGGGTCTTCTACATTGCCCACCTGTTGGTGCAGGGATTCACATCTACATCAGGCTAGGTCATTGTTCCCTTGTACCCATTATGTGTTACACCTATGATCTACTACATTGCCCCATTCAGACTGTATCTGACCATACACCTACAGCAGCTGGGAAGCCCACATAGGTTGATCGTTGTACAGATGCCGGATGACACCATTTTGTGTAATGCTGCCCCACATGTAGGACCCCTGCCACATCACGACACATACCTGCTGTTTGGTGTTGACCTGTGCCTGACATACAAGGCCATGTCAACCCATATGTCATGTGTATGCTTCACCTACTGTATCCGCATCCCTCAGAATCACTAGGGCAGGTGACATTTACCCTGTCACGGTCATTCATGGATGTGTTTGGGTGACACATATATCACCCAGACAATCATTATGCTGTGGATCTACATCACAGTACATGTGAGACAGACATCCTTCCTAGCCTTGTTCGCAGCTATGTTGTCCATTGGATGGAGAATTGCAGGTATAGGCCAGGGATTACATCATTATCACTGCTTGACGGAGATACAGCAATATCATGGGTATTTCATCTGAAGCACAGAAGGTTGGCAAAGTCATCCTAACTATGGTGTAGTATTATGGCTGGGCCTGGGACGATGGCCTACCCTGTACCTATGGACGGTGAACCTATATTCATAGTTTGTCACATGTACAATTGTCTATCCACTATAGTCTTTCGCCACTGTATATTTCTGTGGCACATGATTGTCCTCTGTATTACATGCAGGTATGCTGTGTACGCTGCACATACGACACAGTTGATGACAGTGTATCTGTGTCCCTAACACTGTGATACTGAGGACTACCACACAACCTTCACAGCATTACATGCATATGTCCATTCTATTCTTCTTTGGCCTATGGGGGTGTTAAGGCAAACATTACTCATGTCCCTGTTTGTGCATGCTTCATGTTGGTGTTTGACCAGGCTCCGCTGCAGTCATGTGTTGGACGGTAGTGTGTCTGTGTGTTTGCCATGTGTTTTTATTGCCAGTACATCTGTGGGAGGTGTAGTTGGCACATGTTCCTCTTTGCAGGGACACCCATCCTGGTGTTTGTGTCATGCATCTGCACTTGGCACGTGCCATATGTCCTGTACTATTCCCACAGTCGTATGCCTTCATGCACTACTACTGCGTGTTACTGGCTGTGTGTATGTGGTACACATGGACATTGTGATGTTTGTCTTGACCTATTCCAATGCTAGAACGTAAACATCTGTCAATTAAGTATTTTAAATCAAACTGTAACACTCATTCGTATTTTCAACATGACACTTATTGACACAGGAAGCTGGGATTAATAACATTTTATTACTGTGCAGCAGGAGGCAAAGGAGTATGCAGTCAAAGTTTAGACATCTGTTCAACTCTATACATGTTACATCTGTATGAGCATTCTGTATACTATCATCTTTTACACACATTAATGATGTTGTCAGTCACAAGGCATTTACATTGCTAGAGTACAGAACATTGTATTCCTACAACAGTGCTCAGGTAATACTTATTACATGTTTTCCCACGGGATAGCCCAACCTTATGAGCCACATATTCAGTTAGACTGTACTTTGGTAAGTTCTGCTCTGACACGGTTCCAACACTGTTCATATTCAGTCCTCACCCGTGTCCTACTAGGTTCCTGTGTCTCTCTGCTGAGCAGCTGTACTCTGTGTTACAGCTCAAAAGCCTATCCTCCTCAGTAGAAGGATGACAGATATACCTGTACATACATGTATTATTCTGTAACCGAGCAGATGACTAATGCTGACTGACATACACCTGCTGCACTGGTTACTGCTAGGGTTAGGGTTCAATCACACTGCAGCTACACTACAAGCAATTACATGCATGAGAAGCTGTACTGCTATATTGTCAGGTAGAATAATATGCATTATACACTATTAGCTTCTAAAGTTGCACGTCATATTATGTTTAAATATGTATTTTGCTAACATTCTCCCTCCTTTGATTGCTTCTACTCTATCCAGAGACATATACAACATTATTTCATTCCCTGGCGCCTTCCTCTGTGGAACGCTTAACTAGGCAAGTAATTTGATGTACATTGCAAGTAGGATTGCATTTTCTATTGACAAATACCACTACAGGTCTTGATACATAGTGTCGGGTACAGGTATGTTGCCAGAGTCCCTGACTAATACTTACATGCACAGTATCCCGTGACTAGACACATGCTCCCAATATGAGCAGAACAACACAAATGGCAATCATGATATTCAGTATGACTGACCCCATCCACCCAATGGTTTGTGGAAATGGTTCGGCAGTGGGTTTGGGCCTGGTTCCGCCATGGATGACACCTGCTATATTACCTGTAGGTGGGCGTTGCTTTTGGTCTCTTCATGTGGTAGTTGGACACAGCGATCTTCTTCAGTAAGCGCCAAGACGCACTCAATTCTCAGCGCCACGGTGCAGTCGCACTATTACATTTTGTGACACAACAGTTCTCATTGCATCCAGTTCATCAGTCACATGTTCAGGAGCAGGTACTCACATTCATCCTTCCTCCAACAGTTTTTGATAACTTCCTCTGTTCCCTGATTGATTTCACTACTCCAGAAGCTGGGGGTGTTCCAGCCCAGGTTGTGACACTGTCACTGAAGTCCATATGAATCGGTATTCCTTTATCTCTTGCAGAGGACTGACATGTCAGAACAGCTTCCATTTCACCCACTGGATTAGTAGGTTTCTCGACTGTGTTCCCAGTTCTTCGAGCTATATGTGTTATAGTTCGATTCGCACCCACAGGCAATTGTACAGTATGTCATGTGACTGGAGCCAGATAACCCAAATAACAACTGCCGGACCAATTCCCAGGTAACCATTGCTATGCTTATTTCCCACAAACAACATAACTATATTCTACTTTATTACTGATGCGGGTTACCTCTGCATGTAACAAATTCCTGTCTCTAACAGAGGAATGTTTATACAATTCAGGATGTTTCTGCACATCCTTCAACATTGTTCTCATGATGTTTCAATACGAATTAGGAATGGTGCTACAAGTTGTACTGTGATCTTTGGCTGTTATATGACATTCGTGAGACACAGTTATGTTACAAATACTCCCACCAACTGAAACTGTACCATGTTTATGATAACATACAATTCCTTTTTGTGTAACAGGTAAGTACATTGCCACGTTGTCCTGTGATCTCACAGAACCTGTATCAAAGTGTAGATATTCACAAGTCTCAATCTATCCCCAAGGGGACAACATGCATCGGAAGTCCTCCATATGATGTAGGTATGGCAGTACAAACACAGCAATTTAAAGTGTTCCTAGTCTCTATATGCACACGCATCATGCCTAGGTATCTGTTGAAGTGTGGAAGACACTCTGTGACCAGTTGATCACGTATCAGTATTTGTATCCGTGTAGTTATATGCAGGTAAGGTCCCAGAAATTGTGACGTAAACACAAACATGGTTAATAGGTGTATAATCATTAGGACAGCAAACATAAATGTCTTTGGGGTTGCTTTGTATTGTTATATAGTCTTCGCCGGTGATTCGGCTCTTTGGTATATCAGCTACAAGATGTCAATCAGACTTGATATCCTTTACCAGTTTGAGAAATGTGAGGTGGACCCAGGACGACCTCTCTGCAAACTTTACTGCGGTAGGCGCTGCTAACAGTACCCGGTACAGACATTCGTGACTGTCCACTTGGCAATACTGTTCTTTGGATAACAGTGACATACACACAGGATACTGGTGTCAGCTATGCTTCCGCCTTCGCTTGCTCTTATCTGTAACAGACTTTAACTGAAGAACAGTGTTACTAGTTAACAATCCTCTCATGTCACCTACTACTGAGTCATCGACCTGCTCTGCAGGCATGACAGCTTTCCACTGTGGCACATGATATGCCATTCCACATACTACTTCGAAGTGGGTGCAGCACTTTACATTTGGAACTGTTGTCATGCTCAGCAATGCTAGAGGTAGACAGCTGATGTAACTCGTCTGGATGTCACCCACCAAACTCCTCTACTTATTTCTCCGGATCCCATTCTACGGCGGCAGCAGTCGTGCTGAGTGTGGGTTGTACATGCAATTGACATTCATGGTAATACGAAGTAATCCCCCAGGTAGCGTGATTGTCTGGTTAACTACATGTGTTCTACTGTCACTGTAGCTTCTTTACAGCATGCCAGATCTAGGGATACTTAATTTTACTGGCACCTTTGCCACTGCTGCTGCATCCGGATTACTGGTTGGGAATGCTTCTACCCATTTTGATTATATATATGTGTAATCGCTGAACAGTATTTGTTCCCTTCACATTTATGCAAATGTATGAATTCCATACAAATAGTACAGAACGGTTAGGGTGGTGTAGGTAAACTCACTCCCTTCGGTTTAAATACTCCCTGTGCATGATATCTACGGCAAACGTGACACGCTGCTCATGAGGTTTGTATGTGGTTCGTCATTCCGTATGTTAGGGGTATTCTGTTAACCAAATGTACCATCCTCCTTGTTGAGACATGTCTCTACCCGTGGCTCCACAAAGCCGCATATCTGAATATCTTAGACGTTAATATTGGCTTTATCACTGTGGATATGTGCAGTCCGTGTTCAAGGATTGCTCCTCGGCATAACCACGTCGGCTTTTCTGCTTTCGTAGTTGCTGTTTGCATTGTTTGTACAGTTTCTACATCTAAACAGTCTGAGGTTTGTCATTCCTCATTCACACAGACACTTTCCAACTGTGACGCTGCTTGTTTTGCAGGTGCATGAGCTCATGCCTCACCTTTCCTACTGTTATCCTGTTGCTTTCTATGCCCTGCACATTTACAATTACCTACTTCAGTGGGTAACTGCATGTAGTCTAATGCATTCAGGTTCGTATGCGCATGATTAATCGGTTTACCGTGGATGTTATCATTCCCCTATTCTTCCACTGCTGCTCATAAACATGCACTGCACAGACAACAGACTGACTATCGACATATGTCCACACATCATTTTTCCGCTACAGTACAGGCACGTGTTAAAGCTATCTATTCTGCTGCTTGAGCAGACACGTTATGCTGCAGGGTTTGGCCGCCTACAGTGTCATTATCAATAACTACTGCATAAACTACTTCATTCGCTCCTGTAGGGCTCTGTCTACATGATCCGCATACATTAACTGTCACCTCTGCATCATCTAAGGGTATATCAGTGTTATCATGTCTGTGTGTAGTTATTTAATCCATTTCAGATAGGCAACTGTGTGGTGTGCCATACACAGGTGTCAGACGTGACGCTGATAGGTTTCATGTTGTGCAACGGTCAATCACCATGTGGGGTTGACTCAGTGGTATGGTCAGACATGACAAATGTGTAGCACGAGTCAGGAATTCTATCTTCTCTTGCAGCAGATTGATCGCAACTGCATGACACATTCTCACAGTGAGAGGGTGGTCTAGTAACATTACGGCCGGGCCTGTACTGCCATGGGTGCTACAACAACTGCTCTGTACACAATGTGGCACTGACCATGCCACAGTGTCCAACTGCAATGAGTAGTCAGCTATTTAGCGTTGCTTACTTCCCTGTTGTTGCATCAAGACTGACGCCATATATCTCCGCTTACAATCTACGGTCTCACACCATGTGCTAGGATCATTCAGGAGGCCCACTACACCTGTTGAGGCTATCAACCGCTCTAGTCTGCATAACGCTGTTTCTGCTACTGTAATCCGTGTACTATGTGTTGTGCTGCCATAGGTGTATTAAAGGTTAAGGCAAACAATACAGCGGATTGCACAGCATTGTTTGGTATCCAGATTTAACATGTGTTAGTCGGCCCAGACACCTCATCATTCCCTTCTTGTTAGTTGGCATGGGTGGTTATTATATTGCTACCTTCCTATCGGCATGTGATGTTCTACCCTACTTGGATACCAGATATGCCAGGTAATTGACCTGTATTCTCTGTAGTTGCAATTTATGCTTGCTTACTTTATGTCCCTGTTCTGCTGATTATCTCAATAATGCTATTGTATCTTCCTAAAATTGCTGCTGGGTAGGGGCCGCAAGCAGAATATCATCCAATTAAAGTGGAGCTTGACTGGCCCCGGGTGGAGTTGACAGCCGAATGTAGCTAGCCATCCCCTGTGAGAATATCGCTGTACTTTCACAGTAGCCCCGCGATAGCCGGGTATGGCTGTATCTGTCACCCTGACTGTACAAGCAAAGCAATACGGACTATGTGGATGTATAGGTATTGCAAAGTAAGCATAGCTTATATGTACCACGGTAAGATACTTCTGTGGCATGTTCATTGCATTGAATATAGTGTGTGGGTCTGGCACCAACGCTACCCTAAGTATTCTTACATGATTTACAGCTTATACATACTGTACCATCCGCCATTTCCTTTGGTTTCCGGTCAGGAGATACAGGGTATTGCATGGTGAATAGCGATTACTTTGTGGATGGGGAATTCTCTATGACTTTGCAGATATCTTCTGGTGTCCACGGTCTATACGCTACGGGGTTGGGTCCTGGCCTTCCTGTCCTGCCTGATGGTTCGGTACTTCAATTAATTGACAGATATCCTCACTCTGTTGTAGTACTGTGTTCTTACTCGGGTGTCCCTAGGTATGTTACGTGTTCGGGATGTGGTTTCGATAGCTTCTATTACATTTGTTCGTTATGCTACCTCTGTTGCCACAGGATAACGTGGGGACTAGCCTGCCCTCCCGCTTAATATCCTGCATGTGGTATCTGCGGTGGTAGGGTGTTGTGGGGGGGGGGGGGCGATCGGTACTACTGTATTATGATCTTCTCTGTGTACGTATGATGCTTAGCCATTTGTAGTGTTCTATTCCCTTCGGTACACTACCTCAGTCCACCGATGTGCATGACGGATACCCAATTGTCGCTGTTTTGTCGCCTGCACATCTTAGGGCTGCCACCTTTTCCAATGCACAATGTGGGACATTAGTGTTCGGAACGTGTAATTTGCCTGGAAAATGCATGCCCACGGCCAGTACATAGGACAGGTATTCACGTTTTGCCAGGTGAGCGACCAATTGTTGTAGCATTTCAGTTGCTTATTCTGTTTATTATTATATTTTGCTGTTCCACATACAAATTTACTCTTTTATGCTACCATTTTGATATATATCTGGGAAATGTTTGTCCTGAGATATCAGGACATTTGACATGTGTTCGGTTTATTTACAGGACACGGCTGGCCAGAGAGGGCATATCCCTCTCAGGGTGGAACAGGTGTTTACCTTGGAACATATGCATCAAATTTTCAGCGATTACAATGTTTCAGTAACGGTATGTTGCCTAATATACCATCAATGTCATATTTATTACCCCATTTTGCTGCGTAACTCACATTATGTGCTCTCTGCGATTGCATATTCTTCACGTCACCCGTCAAACGCGGATCACATGATCTGTTGCTTCAATAATCTCCCATATCCTCTACACGACTGCTACGTACCCTTCTGTCATAACACGTGTGTCTCCTTCCCTGTATCCACTGTAGTGTCTACATTCACTATTTACTCTGCTGTGTGTTCCCCTGACCTATGTTCAGATTTAACAGTATGTGGGCAGGTCTTCGACCCGATATCAGTACTGTTAACAGAAACACAATGTAGTCTGGTCCCTGATCTACAATAGACACAAAAAGGCAGACACTCCTTACCTGGGCCTCCTGTTTAAGGCTGCAATTTTTCTTCTTGGGATCCAGTTTTCCGCTTTTCAGCCACAGATCAGACAGTAAACAGCCTCTTTACACACAACAATTCAGTCGGAGGTCTTTTCATTCAAGAAGAACCATTTATGCATATTCTCCAGCTGCATATGTCTAACCAGCCATGCACTCTGACCTGTAGCTTACCAAGGGAATTCCGGATTACAAGGATCACGATGTGAAATAAGTTGTTACAACCAGACTGTAGTTATCAGTAGGCTTTTCTAAGTGACAGCCGATAACACAGGAGGCTCGGGTTCGACAGTTTTAGTAGTGTACACAGGCAGGCTAAATAATGTACAGTCCAAGTATGAGAGTTTTGTCTGACTCTATACAGTAAGCAGTTTCTTTATATAGTGTTTACAATCAGCTTTTGCCCACCTTACTGACGTGGTCGGTCACAGGGCATTTCCATCACTATGGTCCGCAATAGTCTATACATACGCGGGTGCTGGGCTCGTGCTTTTAAATTGTTTTCTCATGGGAATAACACAGCCTTGCAAGGCACCTTGTACATTACAGTATCCTTTTGTGATTGTAGCTGTTTCAAGGACCCTAGACTGTTACGATACAGTGGACAGTTAATTTCTTAATACGCTGCTTTGTCTGTCTGGTAGGAGTTGTACTGCTATCTTCCATTGAGCTCACAAGGCCATCCTCCTCTGGGGAAGGAGTGCTGTTATGCATGTACATACATTTATTGTTCTGTAACCCAGCAAATAATTAATGATGACAGACATGAGCCTGCTGTCCTGCTTACTGCCAGGTTCAGAATTCCATCACAGTACAGCTTAGCTTCACCAATTACATGCAGGCTTAGTTCTGCTGCCATATTGTACGGTACAATTCAATACATTATATAGTATTTCGAGTGTAAACTGGAACTTCATATGTGTTTCTATATATTTTACTTAACAACATCCATCCAGCCATATGCATGTTGTTCCATCCTTTACCTTGACCGTGTGTATTTGTCCGTCCAGCCACGCTTAATCTCCACATGTGATGTCCCAGTTCCCTTCTTTGCCTGTAGCACCCTGTTAGGATGTCCTGTGTGTTAGGCAGCTGTTCCGCTATATGTGACCGACTTCACTGCAAAGATAATCGCCGATGCGGTGGTCCAACGACCGACTTGTCCACATGTGTACACTTATGTGCACCGTGTCGTATGCAAACCTAGATGGTTTGGACGGGTACATACTACATGCCGGATGTACACATTCTGCTGACACATTCACATGCAGCCATTTACATATCTGTACCTGCGGTGGGTTGCTGACATGTGGGTAATGATTTGCCCGCTGGCATTGCCTAACACAAACATCTTACCACAGTTCAGGTATGCACATTGTGTGTGGTTGTATAGCTGCACACGGATGCTAGCAGGTTTGGGTGCAGGGGTATACATGGGTGTGACTGACATGTACAATGAGGCTATTGTGTAGTACATCCGAATGCATGGGTTCTGCTTCTGGATATTACACTTCATCATACACCATCCAGTGTATGCAACAGAGATGTTGCTGGGTCTGGGATATGTTGCTATGCACATGTTTGCCTGTGTTTGGGGTATCTTGCTTCCTTACTGTTGTTATGTCGGCACAGCTACCCGGCTATGTACTGTCACTACTGCTTGTGACCATTATGGTTGGCACCTTTTCCAATGCCCATAGTGGGGCATGTTATGTGGACACTTCGAATTTCCAGCCCTACACATACCCAGGGCTAGTGCAGTAGACAAAACTTCACTTGTTTGCCATACTATGACCCTATTCTGTAAGCTGCTTGGGTTCCTTATTTATTTTCTTATGCCATGTCTGTGTTCCATACCGTAATGTATATGTTTTATGCTACTATTTACATGTATATTATGCAGGAATTTGCGTGGCAGGGGATCGCAGGTCATTTTCCATTTTTACGATTGTTGCAGGGACACGACTGTCCAATCAGGGACTGTCCATGGCACTTTGGGACAGCAGGTAACCCTGGTGACCATGCCCATGTCGCTGCTGGGGTTTCCACCTTTTCCATTTTCCGATCTGGGATATTTCCGACTCACATCTGCCTTTACAGGCCGACACATACAAACGGTCACTATATAGCATAGAAATTCACTTGTTTGCCTAAATAATTTGCTTATTATTGTGGCAATTTCCTTGCTTATTCTGTTTATTGTGTCATTTCGGTATTTCTGTTACAGAAATAACCAATTCATGCTACCATTACATTACATACGGGATATCATTGTGTCCTACAATCGTAGCACATCAGCCATTTCTAATACGCTTTTTCGGGACACAACTGTCCATGGAGAGACTGCCCCAACCAAAGTGGGACAGGTGGTGACCTTAGTCGCTGCTCCTATGTCGGTGCGGCGCGCTGACATGCGGCTGTACACCTTCTCTGAGTGTAAACACTGACAGTGCATTGCGGGACTAAGGCGGTCTTATGCGATCCTTTGCTCCTTGGACGGGTACACTTATGCCTTCGTGGCTTCTATTTGCTTCTCCGCTAATTTGGAACGGGACTATGTTGCATACTGTACGCGGCGCTTCATTCTGCACGGGACCTGGCTGCTGCCATTACTATTGTGGGCGGACCGTGGCTGTCAGCACATTAGGTTGCTCACCTCATGCCGGCTTAGACACGCCTCCAGACGCATCCTACCTGGGCTCGCTCACGTACACTACGCACGTGTCTGTGATTCCGGTGCACTCTCATTAATATGTATATGGCGCTACTGCGCCGGATATTCCATGCACCGCCGGCGCAGGCCTTACGCCGGCCTTGCGCCGAGCTTCATGAATCCCGGGGAATGACTAAATGAATACACCTCACTCAGTTAACTGATTTACTAGGACCAGAAGTGCAACCATCTGTACCTAATGAGACACTATCTTTATCAAATCTACCTCAGTAAAATTGTAAAATGGAATTTTCCTATTACTTGAAACAATTTATGAAAACAGGAGGAAGAGAACTTATTCAGATGATTTTTTTGTTAGTATTTTAGTTGTATACAGAGGACAATTTTACTTTGAGCAGGCAAGGTGTATGTATTCATTGCACTCTTGTGTGTGCATGTGTGTGCGTGTGCGTGTGTGTGCATGTGTGCCTGTGTGCATTTGTGCATGTATGTGTGTGTGTGTGTGTGTGTGTGTGTGTGTGTGTGTGTGTGTGTGTGTGTGTGTGTGTGTGTGTGTGTGTGTGTGTGTGTGTGTACATGTGTATTTCTGTTGCTTGAACAGTAGTTTTAGACTGCAGCTTGACATATTAAATATTTCAGAGTAGAGTAAAGTATCATGCCGCGGTGGTACAGTGGTAGCATTGTTACCTCACAGCAAGAGGTTCTCTCATTCGATTCTCGGTTTGGCTTGGGAGTGCCTTCTGTGCGGAGTCTGCATGTCCTCCCGTGGTTGGGTAGTGTTCAAAAGACATGCGTGAGTAAATGGGCGTGCCTTCGTTGAAGGTTGGGCATCGAGCTGGCACCTCGACGTTTCGTAAAAATCTACTGCCAGTCATTAGCGGACCGGAGTTCCGCTGTGGTGACCCCTTACCGGGAAAAAAATGAAAGACAAACAACAACAGTTATTCAGTAAAGTCATCATTATAAAAACATTTTCCATTTTTTTTTTTATGAACTCCCACACCGTCCATCACAGAGAAAGCTATCACATTCTATAGATGACTGCAGTAACATATCTGGTATTGGGTTTTATATGTGTAAAGGCAAAGGAAGATTAAAGTTTAAAGAAAAATGAAAACATGGCTACAGATCACTGGAATGGTCATTTCCCATCTGAAAGCACAAAGAATGAGAATGCAAATTGTGTGCAATTTAATACTTTTATCCACCAGAGTGACAGCTGAATTGTGGTGTGTTTTTTTTTTTTTTTTTAGATTTCTAGCTAGAACATATGTAGAAAAAATGATAACTGTATGCAAATACAAACTTGACATATTTATATTTAAAAGACACTACATGAAATAACAGTTTATTTGAATGCAAACATTTCACAAGACTTTGGCATAACAGTGCCATTCCATTCCATTTTAAACTCAAAACAGATGAAAATAAGATGCAGATGATGAATCAGTTCTTTCTCTATAGAGGAGCTACATTAGCAGACTTCATTGGTAAAACTGACTTTATTAAACAACTTAGGATATATTTTAATATGTTTGAATTTAACAGAATTTTTCATGACAATAAAGACTGCTTTATGAAGAAATTCCACTTCTACATGTGATCTCTGCTTTAGTAATAAAATCACCAAGGCAAAGATCTATCATAACATTTATACATTGGAAAATATTTCCCAGTGGTATATTCCGAAGGCAACATTCAGAAGGTGACAAAACCGTTTTCAGATAAAAGCAATGAAGCACTCCTGTCTTAACTTAAAGTAAAATATTATACTGTAAATACATTTGTCCCGTTCCCCTTCAATAAACACATCACACCGAATGACGTTTGACGACCTTTATTAATCTTCCATAAACATAGCTTCGTTAATCCATATTTATTAATTACAGCTGAAGCATAGTATAGCTGATTTTAATCACAGCATAAACATCCATGTAATGTTAATTAGGACAGTGTAACCTCACTCATCCTGACCCAGTAAGCAGCATCCATACCTCCACTCGCTTACTTTACTTAAGCAGCAGCATCCCATCATTCACTTCATTTACCATGTATTGAATTAAACATCCGACCAAATAATCAGCATCCTTACCTCTACTCCTTTGTTTTATGTATCAAACAGCCTCCAACTGCTCACTTTCCTTTCTCATCTCATTGAAATGAACATCCAACACCAGAGGGGGAAAAGAAGAGGAGAAGCCTGTCCCTCTTCTCCACCCTACCCAAACTGATAAATTACCACAATCCCCACTATTCTACCAAGAAAGGGGGAGGGAGGGCAGTTAGCAAGTTCACACCAAAATGTGATTCCCTGCTCAGCTACACTTTCCTAAACACCTCAACCCCCTCCCTACCATTACCTCATATCCTTCCAATCATCCCTTATTCCCATTTAACCCTTTCATCCCCCACCATCTTAACTCCCAGTAAAATATTTATCTAATCCCCCCTTCTGAAGATGTCCCTGGACAAATTGGTTTGTTATTAAACCTCATTTGTCCTGGTCTCTTTTAATAAACACATCACACCGAATGACGTTTGATGACCTTTATTAATCTTCCATAAACATAACTTTGTCAATGCATATTTATTAATTACAACTAGAAGATAGTATAGCTGATTTTAATCACAGCATAAACATCCATGTAATGCTAATCAGGACAGTGTAACCTCACACATCCTGACCCAGTAAGTAGCATCCATACCTCCACTCGCTTACTTTACTTATGAAGGAGTGTCCCACCACTCACTTCATTTACCATTTATTGAATTACACATCCAACCAATAAGCAGTGTCCTGACCTCTGCTTGCTTATTTTGTTTATCAAGCAGCCTCCAACTGCTCACTTTCCTTTTCCAACTCATTGAAATGAACATCCAACACCAGAGGGGGAATAGAAGCGTGCAAGCCTATCCCTCTTCTCTGCCCACCAGCCTAACCAGGCTGTTCCCCCTCACTTTTGCCAACATTTCCAACAACCTAACCACCTATAAAAAAGGTGATTAAGCCAAACATCATTTGGTGTAGACCATCCACTCTAAACCAAACTGGATCCCTGTCATCAACCCAAAACCCAGTCATATAAGTAGCAAAAACTGCCAGTTGACCAAATGATTAAAATAATCCAATGATCCCTCTCCAGTCCTAAAATAACCACAACTTTGTATAACTGCTGTACATTAAGTAAATTCTCATTTACTCTAACTATCAGTATTAATACCATAATGAGTCCAAGAACATTACCTGCCAAAGGCAACGCCAAAACATTAAACTCAACACCATGCAAAAGCACACAAGGGCAATTACCTACCATTATGCCTAACTGCAACCCTATTCCCTCCAATGTATATAATAACAAAAATGAGATTTCCTTTCCAAAAACAGTTGAAGAACAATGCTCCCATCACACCATCTATGCAGAATAAGCAGAAAAAAACATAATGAGCAGCCTAGCATTTGCTGACTAGCAAGCCACCTTTTGAATGACTACAGTACATCCATAACATGAATGCCAAACAAACTGTAATGCCATGAACCTCCATTTCCCAACACCAAACCTGCAATAAAATCTCTCTGGACAATTGACAAAGTCTGTCAAACTTCATGGCTAGCAACCTACCCCAGCCATTCAAACCAATGAATCACTGACCTGGATTTAATAAGTTCAGCTAACCTTTTCACCCGTGCAACTACATTACTTGCGGCTAAATCTACCTTGATCAACTGAACTACCTTACCTTACCTTGCTCCCACGCCTGACAAATTACTAAATCTTTCCCACCAAAATTCTCCATATAGACTGCTATAAGATACATTAAACCAATCTAACAAATAACCTGCCATATGCTTTACTTATAAAAGATGGCTAAAATTCCTGCCACAAGACTTTAACCTTAACAGAACCTGACACGCCTACAGCAAACATAATCCGCACAACCCATATCCCTGACATAGTAAGCAATTGAAAGTGAGTTATAATCCCCACAACTCCCAGGAACCTACACCAAATTAAATTAAAACTGCAAATAATCAACATACTCCAAACTGTCCCTTCATCCTGCTCTCCAACAAGTCCCAAACAACTTCCAAAATGATATCCCCCCCACCTAACCCCTCCCCTAACATTTGTAAAACCAGTGCAAATCCCCATGACCAAACCTATCCATCCAGCCTGAGGACCATTGCAGTGAATTTCCCCAAAGGCAACACCATGGTAAATGCACTAAATTATTAACCACCCCCCAAAGCAACTCAATTAAACTAGCCAACATGCAACTTAAGTAACCGAAAAAGCTGAAGAACATCCTTAATCCACTGCTTGGCACCTACATCCCCTTGAACCTTTATTTTCCTTTGTTGCCTTTACATTTGATAAGGAAAAAAACATGTCCTGCATTTGCAAGGAATCCCAAAGTGTGCCTTTTATAAGCCTTCTAACTTCTGCTTAACCATAAAATATCCAGTTCCACATATGTCCCCCAAATTCCTCACATATCCCCAACATACCCACAGACCTGAAATGCTCAATCTAACCCTACCTACTCATAAGGGTCATACATATATAAACACCTCCTATCATCTTAATGTACAAGTCAAACTGTACACCTGGTGCTCACTGTAAAGACCATAACCTGGTATGTGGCATTATTAGAACCTGCTTAAAAGGCAGATTTGTCCCCCAGAATATACCATCCTTTGGAACAGACTCCCCTTCATGACAAACAGAACACTTTCTTGGCTCTCTTCAAACACAATTTAAACAACCGTATGGATAGTTGTAAATTCACCCCAGTGGTTCCACCCATATCGATCTTGGACAAGAGCAACAGGTGCTACACGTGGAAATAAGGGCTGAACTTGGCTAGACTGTATGATGCTAAGAGCCCTTAACCTAGTAACTTCCTATGATCCTGTGATTGTTGTAACTCCACCCCATCAGTCAGAACCCCCTACTCCCCAGAACAACCACTAACCCTGCTTTACCCAATCCTCAACATACCCCCTCCTCACTTGCCCCTACAGTAATCCAACTGCACCAACTCTGGTGTGCCTTAAAGAATACCAAATAAAGGAAAACAACCTGAAACCTTATTACTCACCACTCCAGTAACCAAACCACCATCCCAGAAAACCCATTACCTTTGAAATCCATGTCCTTACGCCACTGAGTGCTCCATACTCTGCACTCCTCCATCTGCGACTTCATTGAGCACCACTGTAGTGACCGTGACATCCACTGTAACAGCCTCCATTCCTTTCAAGCCTTCTTCCTTCAGGACATTGACAGATGGCCATGCTGTGGTTCCCACCTGCAAAAGAATGTAAAATTGTAAACTCTTCGCATACACATAACCAACTTCTTATTGACAGATTAAGCACTGACAGGGTCCACCCTGTTCATCAAATTCACAGAGGCTACATAAGTCCACAACCTCTTTCCCAAGAGAGTGCAACTTAGCAGTTCCTCCAGTAATTATCACTCGAGCCCACCCCTTACCCTATGCATTAAGCTAGCTATCAGGTCTGCGGACTCCACATCAAGAGCCCTGCAAAGCTGAAGAATGTACCAAAAATATGAAGTAAATTTCTGTCCATTCCAACCCTTCTAAACATCTGCTATGACCTTGTACAGCACTAGCCGTAATAGTACATGGAAACCATACCTCTCAACCTCTTCTAGCAAAACAAGGAATAAAGGTATAAATAGAAGTGGAACCAAAGCCCAACATCAAAGAGGAGTCACAAGTCTCAGCAACACCCCCCCCCAAAAAAAAATACTGTAAAAAGGTTTCAGACCTACCTTTAAAGAAACCTGGGCATCAGCTCATAAAGTAGCAGTAAACTAACTGGGCCATTTTAAGCCTAGCCAATTCAGCCATGTTAGAATCAAACCCTGCACCTTGTGTCTGAATGGCAGTTATCTTAATCATGATGTGAGCCTACCCCTGGCAAAATATATGCCAGGTGTTTTAGATGGAGGATGCAAAACAATCCCCTATGGTGTAACACAAATATCCTACTATGTTATGTGCGTACTTGCTAACCTCAAACTTAAATGATTAGCCACTAATTTGCCAGAAAACCCAGTCGTATGACACATGAACCAACATCAATATTAGTATTGAAGTGACTGAAATCCTCAATGATTTTCCCCAGAAACCAGAAAGTTTATGAAGAACATGCCAAACGTATGAACCAACATCTGTGCAATCTGAAAAAACCTGGACAGCAGATATACATGCTGTGTATCTGTTGCACATGATTAATTTCCTGGTTAAACAAGAATTTTATGAACAGCCCAAAGTGCTGCTTATGCAAGTGTGGACACCTGTTATTATCAAATGGCATGTGCAACTTAGCAGTTCAGACCAACTCGTCAATACCTCTAGCCCCTTATTAAAGTCATTAAAGTACCTCATTTACCAGTGCAGAGACCAAAAAGGAACAACTTCACTCTACATCCCATATTTAATTTTGCTGCTTGGCCCCAAACCCCAAGACTCCCAGAAAGCCAGCAAAGAAGCACTCCAGCAAATCTCCCCCAACCACACAACGTGGACCAGGGAATCTTAGCACACTTCAACAAACAAAATAACAAAAATGGGGATAAACACCTTTTTCCCCCACTAAAAGAAACAAAAATAAACAATATACCCAGCTCTCCCAATGCAACAAGCAGCTACAGCATTCACTAAAAAGCACAGGCAAAATGGACAAGCAACCAGGAAGCCAAACATTCTTGTTAATGTGCTTATGGTACAGTAAAGACAATTTCCATTATAATATGGCCCAGCCTCAAAAGCATACTGTTTTTATGTTCATATTCTCAGATGCATCATCACTGACAACAACAGCAAAAAAAAATTAGAATAATATATATGTTATGTAAACAGACCATCTGTTACCAAACAGTAACCAGAGTCCTACCTTTTCTCCCAATTTACCTACAGGTCATCTTGGGTGTACTTGTCTCAGCAAGTTCACACCAAAATGTGATTCCCTACCCAGCTACACTTGCATAAACCCCTCACCCCCTCCCTACCTTTACCTCATTTCCTCCTAATCATCCCTCATTCCCATTTAACACTTCCCCCCACCCTCTTAACTTTCATTAAAATATCTATCTAATCCCCCCCTTCTGAAGATGTCCCTGGACCAATTGGTTTGTTACCAAACCTCATTTATTTTCTACAATTCCAAAAGACATGTAGGGTGTCATCAATACGACTAGGACAGAAAATTATAAACCAGGGAATTAACTTACCAGTTTAGCCACCAGCCAGGGAATTCATCCACTGACAATTTAGGATGCTACACAACCTGTATGAATTCAGGCAAAACTTTATGTGGCAATTATTTCTGTGCAGTATGTTATAGAACCTCTGGTACTAAATGGAACTGAAATTTTATTGTTTTCTACAAATAATATAAAATGGTTCAGCCTTTTCTCCCTCTGTATGTCTAATTCACTTATTTTCATGAATAGTTTCATTTTCACTGAGTAAGAGTTTAGATTTAGTAATGTGAATCACAATGCACAAATTAGTTTTGATCAGGTTTCTTTAATACAGTGTTGGTTACCATTTCAAAGACCAATGTACTGCCACTACAATAAGGTTGGAGCAGTATCCCAGTCTCATTAGTGATGGCCACAAGCAGATGTGGCAGTCCAGAGCAATGGCTAATGCTAATTAGCCAGGTGTGTTTCCCCAGGAATTTTCACTCTGATCAGATTTGCTTAGTAGAGTGATTCAAAGAATAGTTTTACAGCACTGTTTGCAGACTGGGTACACCCATTCTGTCTTATGGCAGAGATAGTACTGTTAGCCCTGTGGGAGGTAAGCAATGGGAGTGTGTGTGTGTGTGTGTGTGTGTGTGTGTGTGTGTGTGTGTGTGTGTGTGTGTGTGTGTGTGTGTGTGTGTGTGTGTGTGTGTGTGTGTGTGTGTGTGTGTGTGTGTGTGTGTGTGTGTGTGTGTGTGTGTGTGTGTGAATTAGTGCAGGTGCAAATATCTGTACGTAGTTCTGCAAGTATGTTGCACAGGTTGGTAGAGGACACTAGTGTGGTTACTTATAACAGCACAGTGTTCATTTGAGAAAAATGGCAATGAGCTGCTAATCAGCTATTGATACGTGTTTCCATCGTGACTCTCACTCAGTATATCACAATCATGCTTTTGGGCACTGCAACATTGTTCATATACGTAGGTATGGCAGTGATATGCTGTCTGAATCTCGGGAGTCTTGTGTAAGCAATTGTTAGGTTTCTGATATCAAATCACACTTTGAAATCACTTAGTATGTCAGCAGGTCTGTGTTAGGATGTAAGTTGGTCATGCAGCCAGAGAATACATCATAAAGACATTCATTACCATAGTGGAGTCAAAGTACATACGTAACAACTATGGTTTAATATATTTTGAATGTCAATTCAAATGGCTAGTTTTGGGAAAGAAACTTCAGTATCAAGAGAAAAAAATGAAGATATTAGAAGAGCAAACCAGTTTCAGTTTCACATTAACAGTCACAATGAATCAAGGAAAAAACTTACAGTTGGGAATAAAAGCCTTAACTGGAAAGGAGCTTTGTTCTATTATTTTTTCTAAGTTTTGAATTTAGGAACATATGAACCATACATGTAAAACAGAAATATACAGATAAATTAAAAAAATATTGGTGCACTAAGAAAATTAATAAAGCATTCCACAAAAAAGTATGTATATTTCAAATACTTAATGTAGTTTCTAAAACAAGGCTGTACTAATTAAAGTGTGACACTAATTTTGTTATCAAATCTTAGAAATGAGATTTTAAATAGGTTTACTATCAAAATGCTGAAATTCATTTGGTCTAACGTTCATATGATCGACCCATATGGTCGACACATGAATATTAAGTAGTTCATTTGGTCAACAGGAAGTGTGTGCAAATTACCTGTCGACATTATGTTGCAAATAGGGCAAGGATTTTTCCCTTGTCGGCACTGTTGTGCAATCTCGGAGTTGTAATATATAAGTAGCAGGGGGTGTGGGGGGTGCAGCTCCCCTGCAAAAACACTAGTGTTAGTTTGCAGGTGTTTTTTGACCATTTAAATTTAGACATTTTTTTCGGTATTTTGAACATTCGGTGTAATGACTTTCGACTTTATGAATGTCGACCATGTAAATTTCAGCATTTTGATAGTAAACCTTTTAAATGATATACAGAATTTTTTTTTCTTTTTGTTATCAAATCTTCCTACTCTATCAATGGAATTAGCTTGGCTTCAAAGATGGAAAACAGTAGCAAGGCATTTTTAATTATATCAGAAAAACCCACAGATTCAAATAAAATGTTTATCTCATCATGGTTTGGTGTTTCCTACATTTTAACACCACTCTGGGACTGTTTACAGGTTTTTAAATATTTGTATTTGTAATTTCTGAGTCTGGCCACATGGGATCTGGCATTTTGAAGTAATTCTGATTGTTTAGTCTGCCCCTAGGCATCCCACAATGCAGTGCTCATCTGAAAAATGTTACATCACTCAGGCCTTTATTTTCCTAAAGCTCCTGTCACTGCATTGATTTTACATGCATACACTTTCTTCTTTCAGTCAGTTTTAAATAATATTTCATGCCGTTCAATAACTACTTACTACTACTGCCACAGAACAGACTTTCAAAGTGATTTTTACTGCTGCTTCATTTTAGAATGGCTAAACTGCATTTTTTTTTGTGAAACCTGAATTGTACTACTTTGACTCATCTCCCATCCCCCTTCACACCTAACTTCCCTAGCTGTCAAAGAGATAAGGATAATTTGAGCTGCTACCTGCTGTGACTGACAGCTCACAGCATGAGACTTGACTCATGTACTGTTTCCTTGTTCTAGCCTTTACTTTCTGTGTGGGTAGGGGAAGAACCAGGGAGCTTTGACATCACAGCATGGGTGGGTTTTTAGGACAGTTATGAAGATGTCAGTTTGAGGAGGGAATTGGCCAGAAAACTACCTGTATTCAGTGGCCTTGATGACATCAATAAATTGGAAACTTTTTCAGGGTGGGATAAAAGTTTTTTGAAAGTGAAACCACAACAGTATAGTAAGGTACTGCTCTAGTGGAGAGAAACAGTCAATTTAAAATATTTTAAATGCTGTGTTGCTGTTTATTCATAGCAGGGACAATAAATAGGGGAAAAAAGGACAGAGAACTTAAGCATTTAAAAATAGAATCCTGTTGTTGTCCTTTAAAGGAAATTTATTGGAAACACAACATGTTAATACTAAGCAGTGATTACCAGCCACATATATTGTGAATGTCCCTGCAGAAATAATTTCCACAAACTTCAAAATAAACAAACACAATCCCAATCCATGTTAGGCAGAGTCCCTCAATGACCCTCTTCAAGAGAAATCTTGACGAGTGGCTGCGAGATCGTAGGTTTACCCCTGGGATCTCTTCTGTGTCCCTACTAGACCGAGGCACAGTAAACTAACCTGAAAAGGGCTATCTTCTGTGACCTACTATACAGAGGCACAGTCAACTAATCTAAAAGGGTGGCGAAAGCCAAACACACTCTGGCTAGGCTTATAAATGCCCTAGGGCAGATAGCCTAGTATCAACCTATGAACCTATGAACTAAGAAATACGGCAGAGTGGTATGGTGACAAGAGCAGACATCTCCTAGATAATCATTGTCATGGTAAACCCTATTAGTTATTGTAAACAAAATGCTATCTTGTGAACACAGCCTTTACCTGGGGTGGAAGCAGTTCAAAAAAAAGTTTGGGGTTGCACTAGAACCAAACAATTTTAGATGCATCTGGCTGACTGTCATTCTTTGTAAAATATCTTAGAGGCTGACAACAGATCTTATTCAAAAGGACATGGAAGACCTATGTCCTAGATATGCTGCTTATGTTTTTTGTGCACAAACATGCACCCACCCATAGGCAAGTGAACTTGTGCACATGCGCTAAGACACACACGCACACATGCACACGCGCACACGCACACACACACACACACACACACACACACACACACACACACACACACACACACAGTGAATATGTGCATATGCGCAAACATACACATGCATATACAGACACACAGCAATTTGTGTATAGTTTCATACACGCACACACACACACACACACACACACACACACACACACACACACACACACACACACAAACACACACACACACACACACAGACACACACACACACGCACACACACAGACACACACACACACACACACACACACACACACACACACACACACACACACACACACACACACACACACATACACACACGCATGCACAACCCTAAAATTTATGGTAACTCATAAGCAGATGCATGCATTTGCTGAATTAATGAAGGCAAACAACAGTAATGCATGGATAGAACTAAACAAGAGCGTAGAATTTATGAAAAAAGTATCTGGCATTAATTGACCTTGATAGATGTTTATTGCATAATGAAGCAGACAGTAAACATATTAACATTAACATACTAGCTTCAAGTATGAGAGGTTGGAAACAATTGTCAAGTAAATTGAAAACTGGAAGTAAAACTGCAAGAAATGAATTTGACTTATATGACAAATAATACAGCTCTATTATGAAAATACTTGCTGTATTATAATAGCTATCCCAAGCACCTGATTATTGGTCACAGGTTGTGTAGAATCAGGCCAATTAACTGTGTCCTTGAGGAAAGGTATAAAGTTCAATAAAAGCTCTTAAAATCTGGGATCAGAAACTACAGCTTCCTTAGAAGATTTTGTTCTGAAACAAAAAAATAAAAAAAAAACACACTGGGGAATTGTTACATGTGGATATGCTACATCCCAATCATTAAGCACTCATGAGTTTTAGTCCGCATTACAGGTTTTCCACTTGTAAAGAAAACTAATCAGTCACAGGTGATACTTGTTCATCAGTGCAACAAGCAGGCAAAATATTGCTATATGTGGTTGTGTGTTTGCAGTAAACGCTATAATTTATATATAGCATGTGAACATGTGTGTGTATATTTAATGTAAAACTCGTATACTTATATGCATGCATGTATGCCTGCTTAATACAGAATCAAAACATTATACATGCGTGTTACGTGATACACTATTATTTTTGAACTACTTGTTCAAGCCTCTTTCCCCTTAATATTTAGTTTACTTATTCAAATCCTCATGTTGGACAATCTCTTGTGTCATCACAAGTTGTAACAATTAGACTGCATTTGTTTTTGGTATACAACTGGGATTCATAAGACAGCAGCTGGTAAACAGAAAACAAGTGTAGAATGAAATACTGTAGAAAGAATCACTGCCCATTTTGTGAGGAAGACTGGATTTCGCAATGCCGGATTATCCATGAGAGTGAAGCCTGAACGGATACATTTACGAGGAACGCACAAATCTAAAATTACACTCAGAGATTATTAATGTTATTAACATTACATAATTAACTTCAACTTCAGCTTTATTATAGTTTTTATTTCCTAAGTACTTACAACACAGTCAAGTAAAACAAATGCACAACATAATACAAGCCATAAAAGTTATATTACAAAACATGCAAAGTCATTTAAAAGTAAGCACTCTGGATCTGATTTAACATAATCAAATAAAGTTCTAGAATTGTCAATAAAATATGCAGAAACTTCACAATTAATCACTTTGTATACGCCACCACAAAAAACAAAAAAAAAAAAACCAGGAGCAAAGATGATTTTTAAAACCATTTCTGTATTTCAGATGTCTAATGCAGACTAAGCAGAACAAGTCTACTTAAAGAATTCATGCCTCACTGTCTGACACAACAATAAAAAACACTGTGGAATACAACATTGTTGCAAACAAATGCAATAGACTGCAAACTGTAGCAGTCAAAAAAATGTCTCAGTATTACATCTTGATGAAAAATACAGTTAGTGAGTAGACCGATTTTCTTCAAACGCTAAGCTGTTCGCTGATAAAAATTGATAATTCATTGTTACAGAAGAAATAAGTACCAGCTTTCATATTCACTAGCAAACAATCTATCCACTCACTCAGCTGCTCATTGGGCCTTCTACACATCAATGAAGTGAAGCTGGAATGGAAGTCACATGCCAATGGCATGCCACAAAATCAGCCAATATTGTTCCCACTGCAAACGACCGAACTGAGCAAAAGCCACCACAAAATCAAGACATTTAGGATAATTCAAAAAATTAAATACAGTTCATTCCAAAGTGCCAGCAAATAAATAACATCCAGTGTCCATCCGTTTCTTCATTTGTAGGCAGGCAAAAAATTCTGCCATCTTCTGACATGCATATCCTCTTGTATATTTTCTTACAAACATATACAAATAAAACACAGGCAACGTGTAAATGTTGGTTGTGTAATAAAACTTCTTATTGATTTAAACAGTGAATACATACAAGATTTGGCCATCATCTGTGCGTACTGCACATGTGCATGTTAATGGACATGCATGCATATATACAACATATTCAAATAATTGCTACCTGTGCTTTGTATGAAGTAGATCTTAGTTAAAATGATGGAACTTCTCATTTACACTGCCATCTTATGTGGCTCAACACTGGCCCTCATTGTTTTAATAAAGTTATTTATTATGCACATCATAGATATTGGTTGTTATGCAACACAGTTCTCAAGAAACCCATTATACTTGGGTAGATTTAGTTGCAGTTATTCTATTGTTGTTCAGTATTATCTAGCCATAATCATTCTTCTACAACAAAGCAATCATGTATTCATTAAATGTGGATCCTTTAACTATTCAGTAAGAGTACAAGTGATTGACTTGTTTTCTACAATTATGCCTCATCATAATCCAAGAGGGGTTTATATGATGTTTCCAGTTCTTATAAGTAGTTGGAGGGTTTAAAATGCATTAATTTAAACAATTTTAAGCATTATTTTCTTTTATTTCATTAACTGTTTTGTTTGTTTGTTTTGGTGATGCACATGCTTCAGTCAAATGTGTTAATCTCTTATAGGTACACAGGTACTTATTAGGCTATGGATCTTTAAAGATGTTAAGAAGCATGGCCCATTATTAATATGATGATTATTAGCCCTTAGATTTTACAAAACAAATCTCCAAAGATGGGTTGTATATGTCGGGTACTTACATGTTTCCTCTATCCATGTGAAGGGGAAGCATGTTCCCTAAAAGGGGTATTCTTTGTAAAACATACCTATCCTTCCAGCATGTTCTGTTAATCTTGCAAAGCAGATTGAAGTCCCTTGAGTGGGAATGTCTAATACCACTGGACTTATGAATGTGCACTAAGTCTAACAAAAGATAGTCTTTTGAGACTTTAAACAGGAGGCAGAGGCTGCCATTCAATAGCCTGTATGATACCAAGAAGACAGACAAGGCTCTGCGGTGGTATGGTCTGTGTAGTTTTTATGATTTAAGCCCTTGAATTTTTTTTTTTTTTTTTTTTTTTTTTAAGGGAAAAAGCATTGTGGTCATTCCAGATGTAATAAACGACATGCATTTGTAAAGATACATACTAAATGGAATATTATGCTCAATGAATGAACTAATGTGTAATGAATACAGAGGAACAGTTATGTCCCTGGATCTGGATGACATACCCTTCAATATAAGATGTGTGATAAAAAAGGATTTCCTTACATTAGTAAACATGTGGTGATTAATGGACAGCTTATTGTCTGCATAGGTTCCCAGATCTCTAACTATGGGAGCAGTAGTTTTTGGGGTGGGGGGGTGTCAATGTGTTGTTATAAAGGGATTCACTCTTGCCAAAGGATTTGATTATACATTTCTTGATATTTAGTATTAATCCATGATTTTGGCATCCGCTATTTGCTTGGGTCAGGCTCTCTTTGCAGGATCATGCCGTCCTCTGGGGAATTTATGATGGACCAAGATTGTACTCATCTGCAAACCTGGTCAACCACAATCCCTGATCATTAGTTTTGAACTTTGAGAAGAAATGCCAAAGAGAAGTGGCCTAAGGGCTGAACCCTGGGGTACTCTACTAGTAAGACATCTTTTGGAGGTGGTAGAGCCACCCATCCTTACTTCCTGTGTTCTATTTGTGAGGCAATTAAATAACCAGTAAATATTATAAAATGTTAACATTTAGCTGGAAGAGTTTATCTATGATGCCTGAATGTGAGATAGTGTTGAATGCCTTTGCATGTTCCTGAGAGGCTTTGTGCACTGATTTGCCCTCATCCATTGTCTCAATGATTTTTTTGAAGAAATCAACCAGGTTAAATAGGCATGACTTACCCATGATGAAGCTGAAATGGGATGAGTTGAGATTCTGTAGTTCATCTATGTCCCTGTTTATTAGTTTCATAATGATCCTTTTGAAAGTCTTACAGATGAGGCTGATTAGGCTTATGGGTCTGTTATGGCATGCGTCTGTTTTAGCCCCATGGGTCTGTTATGGCATGCATGTGTTGTAGCCCCACCTTTCTGCAAGGGAATGACTGTTGCTTTCCTCCATTCATTTGGCACAATTTCCGTTTTGAGGCTAATGTTAAATAGCCTTTAGAAGGGGTCTGACAGTTCATTTTTCAGTTTAGCCAGTAGGCAGCCTGGTATGTTATGTGGCCCCATAATCATAGTATTCTTGGCCTTAGGGAGTGCCTTGAGAACTTGTTCTTGGTAGATCATTGCCAAACCACAAGTAGTATCACAGTCCTAGTACAGGGCGTAATACACCCCAAAGTCATAGTTATCCAACGAGGTTACATTCCAGGGATAGAGGCACTGTTTAGCTCTATGTTCATGAGTGTCCAGAAACATCTATACTTAGGTCGTAGATATGATAAGCAAATACCAACATATTGTACATTTAATACAGTTGTGAGGAGAAGTTACTTAATGATGGACTTTCACTAGCAACTTATCACTCAAATAAAGCATTCTATGAATGCAATTTAGTGGGGATTACAGAATGTCTAACTACTACAATAACCTGTAACAGAACAGACATAAAATATGCTTAACTCAGTTTTAACCAGATATCCAGAAAATGCTCTTGTACCTGGCACCCTTGCAAATGATGTAAATGACCACCCTGCAAATATTTGTAGTACAGGAACATGGCAGTCTATCTACCACTACAGGGATAGGCAAGTTACTGAGCCTAAAGAACTAACTCATAGGATAGCAAAACTGACATGCTTAATACCCTTCATTGAGTTTATATAAACAACTTCTAAATATTAATGCTACATAGAACCTTTCAAGAAACTCCATTTCTATATCCTGGACAGTTTTGCTTCCCCTGGACTTAGCATACTCAAACATAACATGCTCACATGGTTGCAAAACAAATTTATTATTTGATGGCATAATCATCTCCATCCTTAAAATGCAATCTTTGTCTGATTTTCATAAATTATGAATGGAAAAGTTCTTTACCATCACTGATAAGATTATTGCAAGACTTATGAGTCAGATATTACACAGAATCAATACCACTTAAAGCAATAGCAGAATGTTTTAGACTTATGCAGTCTAAACAACCAGTTGCATGAAATTCTCAGATAAATATAAAATCATGGCTCAGTGATCATGGATACATTTTCATTAGGCTAATACAATTGAGTAGCTGATCACATTGCATTATCTGTGACCATCCTTACTAAGAGGCATTAAAAAGATGTGTACCAGACCTACGAAAATAAGTTGAGACCATCTTTGTTAAAAAATGTGGAAAAGTACAAAATTTTGACCATTAATTAAGTCTACCAGGAAGGATTCAGAAAACGAGGGGTGCATATGTACCTTGCTAGTTACTTAACATAGTACTACAAATTGCCAAAAAAAAAATTTGCTTCAAAATCAGAAACTATATCTTCACCAGTCTTCACAGCAGCCTATACATGACTGCTATTTTTCTAGATGTTTCAAGCTTTTGATTTAGTAGACCATAGCATCATGATCCAGTAGCCAATAGAAGTAGACTATAGTTCACCCACTCACTCAGAGATAGTTGTCTCTCCACCTATCAGATAGAAAACATTCTACCCTAACAAAATGCTCTTTACTTTAGAAAATTAAATAAATAATTGAATCACAAATGTGTAAAGTAGATGGTATGTTTACAACTGAAGACTGGCAGAAGATTCAAGCATAACCAGCATGAGATTTTTTTTTAATGTTGGCAGGTAAATAGACACATATATGGGCTATGGATGGGTTTGCAGAACTGGGTTAGTAACTGTATTTGTGAAATGGATATGAAATGCATTATTGGAGATGATAATAAAATATATCATTATTATTAGTAGTAGTATACTCGTATTTTAGCTGGAAATCAGAGAGTACACACATAGCAAAGTAGGTATAATTTCTGGATAGGGGGTCTGTCTGCAGGTCAGAATGATTGACCCTGCTGTTTATGCATTATTCTGGCTTTACAGTACAAATTTGATCCAAGAGAAGCAAACTAAAATACTTTTGTTACTTTTGGTATGAAATAAAAATAAATTCTTTGTCATGTTCCTTATTTTTTTATCACAATCAGACCTTGGAGGAGTGTTTCATCAACAAAGTAGGTATAATTACTGGGTGGGGGTTGTTAATTGTAGAGGAATGTCACTTAAATTTGTGTCATTTGCTCAATTTAATTAGTCAATCTGGCTTTACAAATATTGTGTGCATGTGTGAAAAATGTTGGAATAGTTTATTGTGGCTACTCTGTGTTTGTGTAAACCAAACTTGAAATACATTACTGTGCCATTATTACTATCAGCAGCAACAACAGCATCATCATCATCATTGTTTTTATTTACTTATTTTTACTATAGACAGCGATCTGAAGGACTGACCATCAATAAATTGGCTATAATTACAAGATACATGGGTAATATGTGGATGAAAATTACCTTATCATGATCAAGTTAAAAAGTCATTAATAAGAACTAGCATTGGCTTGTGTACTTGTGTAAAGCAAGATGAAATAATTTACTTTAGCTACTTTTGTCATAATTGAGCATCTGTGGTGCAAATAGTCAGTTAAGAGGGTATACTTGATGGGTTCAGAGACTTTATATGGAAAGGATTGATTTATCTCTGCTGTTGTTTGATTATTGTCAAAAAGTCATTGATTTGATATAGTAGAATTACTGTTAAACACAGTACTGTATTTACTGTAATCAGTGATAATGAATATTGCTATGGGTAATGCTTGTATGGATATGTAGTGGGTGTTGCAGTCTATTTAAGAGTAGTTATCAGTAAACTGAGAAGACAAATGCATGTGAGGACACATAAATCATAGTTATAACATATTTCAATTTCCATTACTGTCAAAAGTCAGTATTGAACACAAACGTGTTTTTGCCTGGATGTGTGTGAAAACAAGTGACCACTGACACAGTGGTGGAGTGAACATCATTCCCATATCCCAGTGCTTGGCTGTCTGGTTGGTTTTGCCTGGATATGTGTGAAAGCAACTGATCACTGACACAATGGTGCAGTGAGGAGCATTGTCATGTCACAGTGCTTGACTGTCTGGATGAGCAATTGGCTATGACGCCTTCTGTGTGAAGTTGCATGTCTTCCCTGTCAATATGAATGTTTTATGCAGCTGTTCTGATTTTCTCCAATAACACAAAGACACATGATAGATGAATTTGTATTCCTCCAGTTTCTCTTTACATAAGCATGCAGTTTGCACGTGCTTGCTCACGTGTGTGTGTGTGTGTGTGTGTGTGTGTGTGTGTGTGTGTGAGAGAGAGAGAGAGAGAGAGAGAGAGAGTGAGAGAGAGACAAAACATTGGTAGACACATTCATAACCTTCTGGGTAGCAGAAAAAAAGCAGTTAATATGTCATTATCATTCAAAAATAAGCATGTCATTTTACTTCCATCTCAAACTACACGTTTCACCTTTGATTCACCCATTTACTGTAATAGGAAAGGATGTATTGTCTGCCTTACTCCATATTCAGAGATTTCTTACCGGTCTCTTCAATGTTGCATGTCAAAAAGAGGTTCATTTTGCCTACCTGGCTGCATTCTTTGAATTACAATTTACACCCTTTTTTTGCTTGCTTTCAATTGTCCTATTTGTCTTATCCCTCCTTTTTTTCTCTCCTCTTTACCCCAACATCACTTCTTTTTCTTCTTCTTCTTCTTCTGGATAACTTGATCTGCACTGTATATTCTTAAATGTTAATTTATTTATTTAACATTTATTTACTGGGAAAGTCCGTCTTGGAACAAAGCCAATTTTCAATGGACGACCCAGGTACAAATGCTCCAGACACATATCTTTGTACATGGGAGGAAACTGGAAAACCCAGAGGAAACCAACATGAACACAGGGAGGACATGCAGACTCCAGACAGACGGCTTCCCAACTGAGAATTGAACTGGAGAACCTCTTGCTGTTAGGCGACAATGCTACCACTGCACCACTGCACCATCCAATTTCTTTTCTATTGTAGCTGGTCTTCAAGGTCTAGGATATTTTACATGGTATTAGATGTAATTCTAATTTAGTAAAGAATAAGATCACTCAGGTCTATAAAGCACAACTGTGGCTGAGGCAAAGATAAATGACCAAGAAATGAAAAAAATAAGGCCTCTAGCTAAAACACTTTCATAAATCACCACAGCACCCTAAGATTGACAAAATCCACTTTAATCACCAGTTAAATGCTTTTGTTCATGACCGAAGTTCTTCAGAACTAAAATGTTTTTATCATTCAGCTGTACGCCATGTTCTTGGTAAAACATTGGGATCTTGTTTTTGAAGTCCATATGCTCCAGAACCATAAAGCCTAATTTCTGTGTTACCCTGCACATTTTATGATGTCTATACTTCCCTGCTATTTCTATTTTCATGTGTCTCAGAGCTTGTCTCCAAACAAGTCAAATAATGATTGCAGACCGTGTTACCATGACTTGAAGATTTAAATTCTTTAGAAGCAATATATTTTCACTGTTATAGAAAATAATTATTTTACAGAAGTATAACCCTAATTTATTTATTCAAAAATGTAATGTAACAATAATATTTGGGTGACCATCATGTTTCCTCATATTATCCACCATGAAGAAAGGTTGAGACTACATCATTTATATTTATCTCTTCCAACAAAACTTCCACATCATGGGTTCAAGCTCTATATGCCTCCCTCTTAGATGACCATAACCCTCTTCTTCATCCAATAAAAATAAGGATGCCCTACCTGAAAAAGAAGTAGAAATATTCTTCTGTGTACAAATAGGCTCCTATGACACCAGCATATGCTCTGTGCCTTGTCTGAATCCAGCCTGCCCATGCCAAGATCCTGCTTTTAATTTATCCTTACCATTCCCCATAATGCCCCATTTCACAAGCCTCACTTTTTGTTTTTAAAAAATATATCATGAAAAGGCTTAGGAGAAACATTAATTAGCCCACTTGATCACATCTGTAGACTTTCCTCCCTTTGTCAGCTGTACAGCTGAGCCAATGCAATGTAAATGCGCAGAGCAGAGAGCTGCATACATGCCTTGAATATTCAGTTCCTTATTCAACTGGCCAACAAACTGTGGCACCCATACCACCTAGCCTGCAAGCAGCTAAAATGTTACCTTCTTGTTGTCAACTAAGAACCTTAAATTTGGCAATGTACTAACCCACCTGATAGGACAAATAAATGGATCATTACTCAGTCTTTGACTAAAATAAAAGATGTGTTAGTCCATAATTAATACATCCTTGCATAATAGCTGTTGTCCTGACTCATCTTTGTCATTGTCTAGTACCACAGTAATACTGAATCCCCATGTATAGAAAGAGTGCCAGTACTGCCAAGGTAATATGCATGCTTTAATCTGGGATAACCTTCTTTCTCCCTTTCATGTCTAAGGGCAGTAACTATTTGAAATACTGGGACGCACATGAACGAGTCTCATAAAGAGGAGATTAAACTGCTGAAAATCTGTACTTACATATATTAAGTCCAAGATTGCCTTTTCTCAGAATATTGCCTTTTTCCCAAGGTATTGTGATCTTTGAGGTGATATATATAAGTTTGGGGGTATGGAGGTCTTGCCCCCAACATCAGGTGTGTGGGACAACTCGCCCATGCAAAAAAAAAGTAAATTGAGTTTGTTCCATCTCATCCTTTACTATTAATACACCAAAGCTTCTTTAGCACCATTCACAAATAAGGAAACCCTAATCCCATTACCTGATATAAAGCTAGAACTCCAAGCCTTTTAATCATCTCATTTCAAAGACAAGCATGTTTCATGCTGTGCCACTGACACTTTCCATTAAAACAGCAATTCTTACATCTCAGTCTTACTAATCCGCCATAGCAGATAATGCCGATTCAGGTACCTTGCATCATTTTTATTTATTTATTTATTTTTTGCCATAAGTATTATCTTAAGTATGCATTACTGCAGTACAGTCTCCATAGTCTGACCCTATTAACATCAGCTGCCCACAACCTTATTCTCTCACTGCTCCCAATGCCTGCATTCAAAATAGCAGTAATGTGTCTTTCTTTGGTTGCTACAGTTTTTATTCTTTTTAATTCTTTATTGTCAATAATTTAAAACTATTAGATGTGCATCTGTTAAAATTAAAGAAGACCCAACTGGAAATAGCTTACTTTAAGGAATGTTTGGCACGTAAAGTGATTCCTAAAGGCCTTCGTAGAACACAGTACCCTACAGGTATAGTCAAGGACTCCTTGTTTCACATTGAATTAATTCAAATGTTTGATAGACAAGGGTTTGAACTTTTGGAACTATTGATCAAGCATTACTTGGTGTTGATTAAAGACATTTCTAACATTGTTTTTGATCTAGATAAAAAAGTGCTCAATGATTTAGAATTTAATAGATATAAATATGAATACAGTAGAATTTTTTCAAGCATGGAGCAGCATATGAGTAAGTTAGAAAGTAATAAAAGTAAAAAACTTGATCGTGATTCTAAGGCCTACGGCCAAGATACGGCTTATCCCTTGCCTTCATCTGCCCAGGTTTGGATATGAATCAAAGTGGTGTCTCTAGTTCATATCCAGTAACACAAAATAACAGGCAGCAGTTACCGATGGACCGTAATACTCCTACTGATGACTTAGAGTTAATGCCTGGTAATAATGACCCAGCATTTATGGGGGCTGCTATACCTGAAGTTAGAAAGAGTGAGAGACTGCAGAAGGGTCCACGTGTGTTTTACAATTACAACAATAGACAACAACTTACTAACAATAACAATACACCAGGTCAACAGGTTTTTCAACATGCCAACCCCACAGGAGCCAGACCAAAGCAACAGAGGAACCAGTATACCAACAGGAACAATTCAAAGGTCACCAAGAACTTCTTGTGACAGTATCGGAAGATTCCACGAGTGAGGAAAATAGTTCCCCAATGATGGTTTCTTCCGGTTCCCCATTCCCATTGTTGCACTGAGTCTGTTAACCCACGACGTGGGTCTTGAGGTTGGCGTCCTCCTTAACAACGATAATGATGTTCAACTGCATGAAACAGAACCTGTGATTATTTCTCACAAAGATAATGATTTTAAAGTGTTCAATTTTTCCTCTAGTGTTATTTCTAGCGAGTTAGTGGAATTTTTAGCTAAAGGGCAGACATATGTACCACATCAACGAGCTGATTTAGTAAAAATGATTGAGTTAAAAATATTCAATAGGAAACTGAATTTCCAAATTTTATTTGGAAACAACTTAAACTCAGATGTAGTGCAGGTGTTTCGTACATCCAGTACATTCAATCCACCCTTACACCCAGTATTGCAAACATTTGAGTCACTGTGTGAACTGGACTTTAGGCATATGGTTAAACATAGCCCAGTCATAAGTTCAGATACTAATCGTGTTGAACGTGAGTTTATTGAATATATACACTCACAGGACATTAGGGTATGCAAACCAGATAAAGGAGGTGGTCTGGTAATTTTTGATAATAGAGATTATAATGCTAGGATGGATCACCTATTGGATAATGAAGCTTATGAAACAAGTTCTAGGTCTGAGGTTAATAAAGCTTACAATTTGGTTAAGAGTTGTATCAATGACTTGTTCATAGAGGGTTGCATTGACCAAGCTATTTTGAATTATATGACTACACTTTTTCCGGTTTATCCAACTTTATTTGGTATACCTAAAATACATAAGGACTTGGCTAATCCTCCTATGCGACCTCTGGTAGACGGTCGTGGCTCCCCAACATATGCTTGTACTAAAGTTATAGACTCACTGTTGCAGAAATACGTTGTCCTTGAAGAACAAATTTGTAAAGATTCCTGGTCTTTTTTAGCCAAAATAAATAGTTTTGAATACATTGAAAGTTATAATTTCTTGACAATAGATGTCAAGGACTTGTATACTTGTATTCCACACCACATTGGCATGGAATGGGTGGCACTTATGATGTTAAAACATAATGCTCAAGTAGGGATGTATCTTTAGTATCAGAATTCCTGGACTTAGTCCTTACGAACAACTTTTTTATATTTAACAACCAGTTTTTCTTACAAAAAGTGGGTCTGGCTATGGGTTCCCCTTGTGGGGTGAGCATAGCCAATTTGGTCATGGCGTATTGGGAGTCCGAGTATGTATTCAAAAACACTACTGTCTCCAACTTGATAGCTTATTATACGAGATACCTAGACGATATCTTTGTTTTACTAAAAGGTGACATCAGAGTGAGTGACGACCTATTAGTTAGTCTTAATAGTTCAACTGACTTTCTCCAGTTTACCTCTAACTTTAATTCGGAGTCTATAGCATATCTGGATATTATGCTGATGAAAAACAGAATGCTAAACTTTTATACAGCAAAGATATTCAGAAAAAAGAATTATTCCAACACTTTTTTACACTTCATCAAAAGAAGGCAGTCATTAAGGGTCAGCTGGTTAGGGCTTCCCGTATTATTATTAAAGGATGACGATTTCAATGATGAATGTCGATTTTTGAAAAAAATTATTTCTTCACCGAGGTTATCCAGAGTCCCTATTGGATACACTTATAGAGGAGGTTAATATTAAGAGGGAAAGGCTTATTTTTAAGCTGGTACTGGCACCTAGTGGTATAGAAGGATTAACCTTACAAGGTGTTGTTACTTTGGTGTCACCTATACAAACTTTTGTAGAACCAGAAAAAGACCAACCATTGTCTTGTGGTTTTATAACTACATTCAATGTTCATAGTTCTCAGTGTGTGAATATATTGAAGAAGAACTGGGAACTTTTTAGATGTAACCAGACTCTATTTGACAAATTTGGTGACTTTCCAAATATAGTATTTAAACGGGGTAAGAATTTAAATGACCTACTGGAAAGACAGCAAATGAGACCACTTAAAGTATGTGGTATGTTTAAATGCGAGAACTGTAATTGTAAACATGTTGACACATTGAATTTGTTTTCAATCTTAGGTCATAAGTATAGACTTATGGATATATTTAATTGTAACTCTAAGGGTATAGTTTATTTAGCCAGATGTAGTTGTTGCCCTGCATTTTATGTAGGGAAAATGGAGCGCAGGCTCAGGGATAGGATGTACGAACATTTGTACGCTATATGAATAAGCTTGATAACGCATTGGCTAAACACATCCATGTAAACAGTGACCATAAGTTTAAGTTTTTGGCTATTGACAAGGTGGGACATAAAACTAGGGGGGGACCTTTTCCCCTGATGTTAGAGGAGCTAGAACTTAAGTGGCAAATCAAATTAGATGCAGTTAATATTCCAGGTTTGAATGAGTTTACCTCTATTAGCAGCATACTGAAATTGAAGAGCTTGCTGAGATAAAATGATTAATCTAGGGCTGTTTAATGTTCTCTAGACTTTAACTGGTTGTATTACTACAATCATTTACTCATTGTGAATTTGATCATTTTGGTTCAAACAGTTGAATTATTATTAGTGATATTTTTGAACTTGAAAGTCTGTTTCAGACAAACAACAAGCTTTTTAAGGATGTATTTTTTGGGGAATGTTTTTGTGTTTATATACAAGTAATTTTTAATTTTTTGAATCAGAGTATACATTCTTATATTTCAGTAAGTTTGTATATATATTTTTCAATTTAGTGTAGGTTTTATGACCAATTATGTAGTGTTTCTTTAATGTCTTAATTATCCCGTGTTTTTGGTGCTAATGATTATTTAAACTGTGAACTGTTCTTGTAAAAAACACTTTTGATGAAGTTCGCTTTGAGAGCAGATGAAAAGTGCTTTAAGTTCATTCTCTGAAGATTTATTAAAAGTCGTGAGTGGATTCTACTGTGTCTGCGGGCTTGTGTAGCTGTTTTATCAAGTTATTTGTGCCTTCGTTCATTTTAAGAGTAATTCTTTATTTGCCTTATAAGTGCTTATGTGACTTGCCAGTCACTATCATGACCCTTATAGTCATTCCCAAGATGGCGGCTGCATGTTTGACCTTAGGGATTTCACCAGGATAATAATCTGTTCACCTTTCACCAGAGACTGCCACACTGGCAACATGTCAATGACAAGCACTCAGCATACCCTTCTATTGGCAATGCCATGCTCTCAAATGTAAACCACCATGCTCTTTTTGAAGTCTGTAACCCCTCCAATGACTGCCTATTGCTGAAAGTACTAAGCAAATGCAACTTCAACTGACTAATTTGCTCCTACTGTTATCTATAAACCTCAATCCCCATTCTTCGCTCTTTAACCAGTCAATCACCTGCTAGTATCTGTAAGTATTACATTTCCTAAACTTTATATGCCTGTATTTCCAGAGTGGAGTTGCAAGTTTCAGTCTTGCTGTTATTTTTCAACATGTGTGGATTCTACCAATATATGCTACAATTACTTTAGTGCTTGCCTTCCAACCTCACACATTAACTAAATTCTCACAGCTTAATCCATGCAAACTCTTTCATGCAGCTTATAAATTGCATGAGGACAGAAAGTAGCACTAGTGAATCAAGTAGCCAAAAACTAATAAACTTGCTATCTTGTAAATGTTCCTTTACTGCTGGGTATAAGAGATTGCAAACAACAGCCTCAGTAACAATTCACTAATATTTTTTGGATACCTTTCTTACTTCCAACCACTTCTTCAAAGTTGATTTTGTACTACTGTTACAAAAGTGCAATGGCAACATAAGGTCAAGTACCTAGCAACAAACAAAGACATACATAGCAACCAGAACATCTGCATTTCCTTCAACTTTTCCTCACTGTTGTCAAGTACGCATTTCCTTATATGTCACAGTCATACATCATGCCTTTACTAGCCATTACAAACAGAGGATCTATAACTTGTACCTCTAATGTGATTACCACTGCAGTAATTTGTACTTTGCTGAAAACCTCACCTCCTGTCAATCCTAATCAGTTGGATAAAACTCACAGACACAACACTTGCTTGTTTCATCTGTTCAAACAAAGACATCAGACGATCCAAGCTCCTGAGGTATAACATATGCTGCCTGTGTGCCACTTATTATCCTAAGACCTGCCCCTCTTGAGATACCTAAACAAAACCCCTTCCCTTTAATTGGCTGACTAGCAATCTTGGCCCCTTCCCACAGTAGCCTACTGCTGACCCCAAAGGCAGTAATATGGAATCTCAGAACCAAGTAATCTGCTGTGAAGCTGCTTTTATACTGAAACATTTAATTTTCTTTAATATTGTTTTTACTACTTGAGTCTATCAAAAAACAGTGTTTGCAACATATGTTGCTTAGTTAGACAGTTTCTTGGTGCAAAATGGTCCAGACAATATGAAGGACATGCCCCCTACAAAAAAATGAATACTTTTGGCGCGTATGTTCACATGTGTTATGCACATGAGAGGTGTGAGCATTAATCACAGGAAATATTTTTCAGCCTCATATGATTACAAGTTTTCATAGTATAATAACATTATGATATAAAATAGAGACTACAGTAACAGCACATTTATTTTAATTATTTATAGAACCACTGCATTCATTGTTCATATATTAAATGACCAAAGTCTTATTTCTAAATACTGTTCTTGTTTGCTGTGGAGTGTTTTACATAAAAAGCGATTGCTGTGTGCTGACTAAATCATGGCACTCTGAAAAGAAAGCAGCTAAATCTTAATTATTAGTTGTTATGCAATGATTACTAATGAAAGGTGAAGGCAAACATCAGGGAAAGTTATATTTTTATATTCTGGTTTCTTTATTACATCAGTACCACATAGAGTTCCTATAATGTATTGAGGCAATAAAGAGAATCAGTATTTGCCAAGATACAGCCCTGCACAATAATTTGTGCATTTGGTTCATAGTGCAGTTCTTTTTTACATGTCAAAATAATGAAGTCAATAGAAATGAAACTGAAAAAAAAATGATGCATGAAATGGGTCTATTCAGTTGACCAAAGTTTCAGAACTTTCAACATCATATGGCCGATGACCATATGATCAAAGTTTTGAAACATCGAACATCAAATACAAAAAAAAAAACATTCTTTCATGTTACAATTAAGTATAACATATCTTATCCAGATTCTCTCTGTATGGAGATATCAGTTCAGAACGTTTGAAGTTTCAAAACCTCGATCATATGGTTGCTGGCCATATGATGTTCGAAGTTGTGAAACTTTGATCATTTGAAGTTGAGCTGTTTGAAATATATATATATATATATATATATATATATATATATATATATATATATATATATAGATATATATATATATATATTTATACATGCATATATATATATATATATATATATATATATATATATATATATATATATATAGATAGATATATTTATATATATATATATATATATATATATATATCTATGGATCTAGGACTACTGATCGAAAGAGCAAAAGCCCGAATCCATTACCACCAAACACACTTTAACGAAAGCGCTTTCATTGAAAAAGTGCTTTTGTTAAAGTATGTTAAAAAAAAAATACAAAATCTACTTGAATGCAGGGGGCAAGCCCCCCTGCATCCCCCCCACAACTCCCTACTTTAATATTCTCACTCCGATGTCACACTACAGTGTGGAAAAGTGAATTTTCCCTTACCGTACCATAGTATGACCGGAACAATAAGCATACTTACGTGAAAGTTCTGCTTCGGATTCGGTGAAAGATGCAGTCGAGCATTTGTACGGATCCCATATATATATATATATATATATATATATATATATATATATATATATAATATGCTGTGTATCAGTTAGACATTTAAAATGTTACTTTTAATACCATTTACCCACTGCAGAATTTTATTGACTAAAACTACTATTGCTAAAAACTTTGAAAAACTAACAGTGCCTTGCAGCATTTGCTCCATTTCCAGAGACTCTTAGCACTGACAACCAATTTCAGTTTTGGCATCACCCTCAGCAGTAAGCTTGCTAATATATCTGTCAAATTTTACTTTTCAACCAGTACTGTTAAAATTTTGCTGAATGCAATGTCTTGTCTTGTTAGCATGCTCCTCCATTTTAGCTTTTTTTGATACCATAATTCCTTGTTTTGGTGAAAGGAAGAACTTTTATTATAATAGCCTCATAAATCTGTGGATAGAAATATTCTGTGGTAGTGTGAAGGTGTGTCCACTGCTATGATAACTTAAGAAAAACTGAATAATTTGCTTTATCAGAGGCTCTTTGTGAAATGCTGTTAGCAAAATAAATGAGTTTTTCAACATTATTAAACTGATGTCAATTAAATGGAACATCATTATCAACTCTCACAATCTAATGTATACCAAATAAAGATAGTGTCTTATCCTTGATTTATATTACAGCATTTGTACATGTAGAAACAACTGTCTCAATGATAAGATATTTACTATAATCTTAAAAATTGCTAACAAGTATTACTTAGCGAGCGCGCGCGCGCACACACAAACACACACACACACACACACACACACACACACACACAGACATGCAATGCCATGTTCTATCCATTGTTATATTTACAATCATACATCAGTGCAGGTGGCATCTTGCTTTGTGCATTTATTCCTCTAATCGCACATTCCAGAGCTATGACCTCTGTCCACCCATCATTAGTGGGAGCCAAATCTTCTCACTCTACTGGTGGTTGTGTCTTAAATCTTCATGCTCAGTGAGGTGTTCTTTCCTAATCTCAACTTTGAGAACTGTATGTAATATGAACACATTTACTGATAAAACCAAGGTATTACTAACTTAAAGCTTCTGATGATTAGATTCACGTTATTAAAAGATTAACATATTTCTTTAAAATTAAGCATTTCACATGGAGGATCTTGGGTTATTTCATGAACTGATTTAACACGGTTCTTTAACATGATGAAGCATGCCAGCATTCATAGGTTCATATATAAGTACTATGCTAACTGCACTTGTGGGCCATTTTAAACTTAACCATTTTCTCTTTTGGGGCGATAGACTGGCCTGACCCATCTCATGGTGAAAAATTATTTATCACAACTAATAAGAATAATTGTGATCATACTTTAATTAATTTGAAGGGACCCATGCATTGGATAAGGCATTTATGAGTTGCCTATGTCCATTAGTACAAGGGATAGTCATCAGATAAACTTTTTGTTTCCCATCCATAGATCTAAGTTGCACTTGAATATGGACAGGGATGTATTTTATATGGATAGAGAGTCTACTCTAGCACAGTAGTATCTCTATGAGATATACCTGTCCCTCCAAACAGTTCTGTTGATGTTGCAGAAGAGGTTTGGATCCTTAGACTGAGTATTTCTAATGCCATTTGTTTTGCTAATATGCAATAAATCCATTAGTGATGCATCAAATTACATTTCTTCAAAAATGCAATACTTTGAGAACTAAATTAATTTCAGTAAAATTGATATATTATTCAATTACTTCTGATTTTTTGCATCTTAATTGATCATTCAGTAGTAGGTGACTTGACATTATATCTACTTCTGTTTAGTAACAATGATACTAGATTTTATGCATTCATTGTCTTCTGATTTCTATGTAAGAAAATTGCTGTGTTTGAGTCACATGTGCGGACATTACTGAAAAGGTTGGTTCCAAACACTTGTTTTATTAATTGTCTGCTTCTTCTTCTCCTCTTGACCTGCATTTCTACAAATCTACATTTCAGTAACATGGTGTTGCAGTAATGAAGCCCAACAGTGAGAGTTACTTACATTTTAATACATACATTCTGTCTTGAGTAACTGAGTCGGTATTTTAAAATATTTCATTGAATGTTAGAGGTTGCTGTTTGTAGAAAAGGACCTTAATATTATACTGTTTTGCATTTTTATTCAAATCTGAAGGAAATGGATATTTGTATGTTTTCTGTAAAACCTGTTGCATTCTGTATAAAGGGGTATCATTTCTGGTTGTCATTTCTCCTTTGGATTAGTAACTGTGTACACAATCATCTGGAATAATATCTTCCATGCCAATTTTTTCTTGAATAATGATGATATAATTGAATTTTTAGGAGTATGTTTTATATTCAGTGGTCTTGTGGTATGTATGAATTGCTTTTTTGGGGTTTGGTCTGCAGCAGTTAGTAAAGCAACCTGATTCATCAAGCTATATGTTACAAGCATAAATAGCATTGCTTTTCCCTCAATATGCAGTTCTATGAGGAATATCACCTCCACAATGAATACTGATAAGAATAATTACTGGCACTGTATTTTTCTTGTTTGTGATCACGCATATATTCTGTAAGGTGTACGTGCATAACTATGTGGTGCAGCATTTCTATTTTGCGTACTTTTGTGTAGTATTACTGGTTTATTCTGCAGGCATCTCTAGTATTCTGCAATATTTTAACAAATCATGCTAAGTAATATTAAAGTCTTTTTTTTTTTTTTTTTTGGATTAGCAACTGCATATTTGTTTCTCAAAATATATTTTATTTAAAGCATTTATCTTAAACAGCAATACAGAGTTTATGCATTTGTTAAGTATCTAACACATTTAACCATCATATTCAAAAAGTAAACCAAACTTAACCCTGAAATAGAAAATGCACTATGTACAACATTGTATAGATAAGGATGAAAATTGCAGGGAAGAACGTAGTTGATACAATTTGTGAAAAAGAAATAATTACTAACATGTTACCAATGATGGTCAAAGTGATTTTTGGTAGGCTGTCTAAAGTACTTAATGTGTTCATTTAATTTAACAAATGTATGAGCTAGAATCATCATATCAATATGTAATAGAGTATGATATAATTTCAATGATACAATGTAAAGAATTCATAAAAGAAAAGTTTAAATAGTTGGAGTAAAGAAAATCAGAGGATGAGGTCTAAAACATGTTTCTAGGATTTCAGATTATGTTAGCTGATTTGCTGTTGTTTGTGGTTTTTAATGTATTTAATAGCAGTTGTTTTAAAACTTTCCCATGATGTTTTGGGCATGACTATCCAATGTTGGATTAAATAATGTTTCATTATTACACATACTGATATGAGGGGTCTTAATATATTGGAGTCAATTTCATTAGGGAAGATATGAAATAAGGTTAGTTACCAGCTCCAAGGAATATTCTTGAAGCCCATCAAGATTAATTTACTTTGTACTAAATCTCATAGTTTTTTAACACATGGTCAATACCATAAGATATGTTTCATAGCTGCATTAGTCGCAGCACAAGAATTACATGCCAATGATAGTTTTAGATTAAACTGAACTAATTTTAGTGGGATCGATAGGCATTATGGTTTATCATTAATTGAGTGCTAACAGTGCACACATTTGTAATATATGGGTATGGGTTTTAACTTTGTTACCAGCATCTGTAAAACTGCAAGTCTTAGATATCATTCTAAATCTGGTCTGGTACATGTTAGCTGATACACTAGCTTTCAATACTGCTCTCTTGAACTTCCAAATTTTAAACTTAGTGTTTTTCTGTTGTCTAAAAATAATTGTTCAGCAATGCATTAGCATGAGAATATTTATGAGATTCTGATGTATATGCATTATATATGATGTGTAGTTTTATCTCATATCATTAAAACCAGTTTAAGATACATGTAACATTTTGGATTTACTGTGAATAACTGCATTGTGTTTAATCAGCAAATTAACAATCAAAAACATTTAGAGATACACAAAATTGCACTACCAATCAAAACAACTGACACAAAAAAGATCACCAAAGTCTTTAATAAATAGTTTTGCAGGGGTCATGTCTCCTTATACCCCAAAGTGCAGGTTCAGCAAAGATACCCAAATCTATAAATATACTTACTCAGAAGCAACATTAACTCAGAGAAAAAGGTGTAAAACAAACATAAAATGGTCAAAGTCCCACAATCTGGTACAGCGAAATACTTTGTATTACTTCCTGTGAAGGCAACCTGTTACTTTTTCTCACGTTAGGCATTGTGACAAATCACTGCATTAAAATATTAAGTATAATTCAACTTAAACTTTTTGTAAACAATTATATGTATTACATTTTAAAAAATGCATAGACTAACTTCTTATACATTTTGTCATTAATATCAGTTTCACATGTGCTTCTGCATGCAGTAGAACTGCATATTTTAGGCTATGTGTTGTTCTTTTTACACAGTTGTATATTTAAAATAACTTAACTAGTGATGCCATTTAGGTACTTATTTTGTCAGGTACAGTTATATTAAGCACCTGCATTAACAATATTAATACACAACCAACCTTTATTCAGTGTCAATAGAAGAACAGTAAACACACTTACATAATGCAGTCCACTAATCCACTATTGATTGGCATGTAATACAACTTAAATATACTTGCCTGTATTTTGAAGGATAAATCATGTAACCTTATGACAGAAAACTCAATGACACTGAAACACAGGGGTTATATAACACCTTCTATTGGAACAATATAGATTTTACAATTACTCAAGCATTTGGACAGAAGTCCTTCATTGGGAGTTACTGAATAACTGACATTGTCAACCAATACCTCCCTTCCCCCAAATAAAAACACATTCAACTTCTGCAATTGAGACCATTTATTGAACAAGCTGTATATGAGTTCAGTAATCGTTTGTTTGTAATAATAATGTATAATTTTATTACCAACTGTAAACTGTACATTTAAACTAAATGAAACATATTTCCACTGGTATCGGTCGGCATACCCCTGGGTGTTCTGGCCAGCTACTACCAACAGTTGGGTGGTATACACAGTGCCTTTTCAGCTCCAGTATGACTCCTGACTTTGCCTGTGTAGATTCCCCACCCTTTGTTTAATATAACAAACATCTGATATCCCAAAAAGAAGGGGGAAGAGAGGCCACACCAGTCCTCTCCCACTGTTAAAGGTACAATAATAACAATCTCGATTAATCTTAATATAAAGGGTGGGAGGACAGGAAGTCCGTATCGAAGCTGATCACTAAAATGAACAGCTACACCCTAGACATCGGGGGATAACTGAAACAGCTTCTGCCCTTGGTGATGCTCAGCCCACTGTCCTGCACATCAGTGTTTACTATGGTAAGCTCTCTGTTGTCAACCTTGACATCCCTTCCCCAAATAAAGGCAAAGGCAACTTCTGCAATTGCAACTGTTTATTGAACAAGCCATACATAAATTCAGTACTTGTTTGCTTGTAATAATAATTCAGCATTTGAATACTAACTACAAACTGTAAGTTTAAACCAAATGAAACAGATTTCCTTTAGTGCCTGTTGGCAGACATGGCTCCTGACTTTGCCTTTGTAGATTCCCCACACTTTGTTTAATATAACAAGTATCTGATATTTGGAAAAGAAAGGGGGAATGAAATGTGAAGCAAAAGAGGCCACAATGGCCTTCACCCACCAGCATGTTCCCACGCTGCCTCCCCTTTCTTCACCAACCTCAGTTTAAATGGACAAGTAACAACTTCTAACTAAAAACATTTTAGTGATTTCTTTATTGCAGTAATTCCTGCATGTGAATCAACTGCAAATTAAAAAAACCTGATCCCATATCATTCAAATAAATGCCATCTGGAAGATAGATGCCATGATCAGGTTTGACCAAGTCATGGTACTAAATTACAGAAAAACCCAAATGACTGCCAGCTTTGGCTACTCTATGTTTTAAGCAACACCTTGTTACTTTAATGGTGACTGATTTGCAGGTACTAGACCATGTTAATCTAGTTAAATTGAAGACCATAATACATAACAGCCAGGAAACTTTTGGCACAAAATGGTTAGGTCAGCCAATATACTACAGAGAAGTATTTTTTTGGAAGATAACAAAGATTGTTTCCACCCAAATGTATAATTAATGTATCCTGCACCACATAGAAGGTGAATAAATCCTCAATTAATGGCAGCAACTTCAGCCAAGATAGCCTTGGGTACCCAAGTCATACTACTGTCCACTTAGCAGGATCAAGAGCAATATTCATTCCAAGATGTCTGATGGAAGATCTGTAGGCTCATCAGTACCCAATGACCCAAAGCAAGCATGAACCTAGAAGGAAAATACAATTTTTTAATCACCTAATGTAACTGAGAAAGGTACCTGATTTACATCTACTTGTGGGTTTCATCAGCTCTACTGTATGCCGTCCATATCTTAATCAGATCAGCAACATCAACCCCTTGTTTCCCATTTTCTACATGGGGTTGGGGTGTCATGTCAACTGTCGCCATCTATTCAGTATCATTCTCCTACCTTCTCTGACACTCATGCTTGACTGTCACAGATATTCTCTCACACATCCCATCCAACTCTTTGCTGGATGTCCTTGTTTCCTCTTGCCTTCTTCCTGTCTGTCCCAAATCTTCTTCACCAGATTGTCTTCTGCTTTCTGGACATGTGCACAAACTACCATAATCTGTTTTTTTTTTTTTTACCTTTTCTGCAATTGGAACTACTTTGGCTTCTACTCATGTTTTCATTTCTTTGTCTGTCCCATAATGTGCATCCTACCACCCTTCTCAGGGGGTTTATATTGGAGCATCGAAACAGCAAAATATCGAATCCCGTTACATCAAACAGGTTACATCGAACCAGCAAAACATCGAAAGGCTGTCAATGACAGCTTCCAACAGGGACATAACACAATAAGGGTGTAGGCAGGGGGCAAGCCTGCACCCCCCTCACCCCCCGCTACTTAAATATACCAACTCTGAGATCGCGCTACAGTGTAGCAAATGGAAATCTTCCATTTCCACACTGTAGTGGACATAAGTGTGATCTCCAATGTGGAATATTTAAGTGGCAGGGTGTCTGGGTGGTGCAGGGGGTCTTGCCCCCCTGCATGTAGTAATTTGTTTTTAACATTCACTCCACATATTGGTGATTTTTGATGTTTCGATGTTTTACGTTTTGATGTAAGTATTTCGTTGTAACATGATTCAATGTTTTGCCATTTCAGTGTTCCAATATACACCCTTCTCAGGTATTTCATTTCCGTCATGTCTAGCTTCCTCAACTCCTCTGCTTTTACTGCCCAGTTTCTGTATCAAACATCTGTAGAGGTCACAGCACTGTTTTGTACTCCTTACTTTTCAGCTTCTTTGGCATTTTCTGTCAGATACTACACCTAACACTCTGAGTTAGTTGGCTGCAACCCCTCTGATTTTAGCTTTGACTTCCTCATTCAGACTTCCTTTGTCCTCAACCACCCGTCCCAGATACTTGAAGCTATTAACCTGTTCCACTATTTTCCCTTGTGTCACAATTCTCAGATTCTTTTGATTTCTCCCATTTGCTGCCATTACAATTGCCTTAACTGTACTCAGTTTCATCCCATGTGCCTTCAGTTTTACATTCCACTCCCCTGTCCTTTGCTGAAGTTCTTGCTCATATTCTGCCTGCAATTTCACATAGTCTGAATACAGCAACTTTTTTGATCTTTCCTCTCTGACCTGTTTACTAATGTAGTTTAACACCAGTATGAACAGTAGGTGGCTCAGAGCTGAGCCCTGATGCACATCCACTCCCACTGGGAACCCCTGTTTGTGCTTGAGTCATTGGGTTCTTGTACATAGCCTGCACTAATTCTACCAATGTTTCTGGGACATCAAACCACTGCAGGACTGCCCAAATCAGTGTTATTGGTAACTTGTCATATGCTTTCTCCAATCTAGAAATGCCCAGTTGGACTCTTTCCTCATCTCTAACTTCTTCTTAACTATCTGTTGCACTGAAAATATTGGGCCGTTTGAACTGTTTCCTGATCTGAATCTGTACTGTTCATCTCCCAGCTTACTTTCAACTTCTTTGCATATTTGTATATCAATCATCCTCTCCAGAACTTCCATGCAGTGTGACAGGTGCTTGATACCTCTGAACTGCCCACAGTTGTGAATGTTCTTTAACACTGGTATTTTCCCGTCATCTGGGATACACCTTTCTCTCCACACTATTTATTTTATTTTATTTTATTTTATGTTACATTTGTTTTATTTTACATTTGTTAATCGGGAAACTGCAACTTGGAATGAGCCAATTTTCAGCAGATGCCCGGAGAGAAATGCTCCAAACGCATGTCTTTGTAACATGGGAGGAAACTGGAGCACCCGGAGGAAACCCACACGAATGCATGGAGGACATTCAGACTCCACACAGAAGGCACCCCAGCTGAAAATCAAACCAGAGACCCTCTTGCTGTGAGGTGACAATGCTACCACTGCACCACTGCACCGTCTTTATGAGTATCCTCAAGAGCCGTTTCTATGCTATCTCACCAAACATCTTTATCATATTGGCTGTGACCTCATCTGAGCCTGCTGTTTCCCCTGACTTCATTTTCTTAGAGCTGTTCTTGTTTCTTCTATGGTGGGCTCCTCCTCTTCTTTCACTATAGGCTGTGTCTGGTGCAGTACAGCTTCTGTGGGATTTTCTTTATTCGGAAGCTGCTGGAAGTACTCCTTCCATCTGTTTTTGTTGTCTTGTGAACTGGTCAGCAAGTTATTGCTGGTATATCTTATGAAGGGCATCTATCTTCTTTATCTTTCTGTGTCTGCCTTGCAACCTGATATAGTTTCTTTGTGCCATATACTGAGTCACTTTCCAGCGGCTGTTAGAGGGCCTTTGATGCCTTGTTATTTGATATTGCAACTAATTTCTTAGCGTCTTTGTTAGCCAAGCAATATTCCTTCCTAGCCTTGTCAGTCTTTTCTATCACCTACTTTTTCCTGCACTCCTTCTTTCCTTTGATGACTTCCTGGACTTCTGCATTCCACCACCAACTTTTCTACGTACCTAATTTCCATACCAGGCTTGGCCACATATTTGGTCTGTAGTCCTCACACATGCTGTTTTGAGGTGTTTCCATTCTTCATCTCCATCTATTTCCTCTTTTTCTTGAGCTGCTAGAGCCCCTGAGTAATTCTTTGAACTGTTGTACATTCTCTCTAGTAAGCTTCCAGGTCTTCAGCCTGGTCTCTGTTGACCTTTGAGCCTTGTCTGTCTACCGCTTGCAGCTGATTGTGGCAAACAGTGTTTATGCTGTGGGTGACTTTGCAATCAGTTATTCTAACCAAAGGACAGAAGGGTGTAGCTGTCATAATTGATGCCCTGGCAAACCAAAGTTTTTTTGACCATTACTTTGGCCTCTGAGGTTGAAACAAGATGACCATCAGAGTGTCTAAATACCATATCTTAAGACAAAACTTCACTTGCCATTTTTTAAGGTTCCCGACTTCTGTAGCAAGATTTATTTATTTATATTATTTATTATTTATTTATTTACATTTGTTGACCGGGAGAGTCCGACTGGATCCAGGTAAATTTTCAGCGGAGGCCCGGGGAGAAAAGCTCCACATTAAGTGTTACTGACATTATGCAGTTTGAGAAAAATGGAATTTAAAAATGATAGACATTGTTCTAGCTCTAGAACATAATACAAGTTTAAAACATAGTGACAGATATTGAGCATAGTTACAGATGTAGAACATAATTCATCAGTGGATGACTGAATCAAATTTGTTTGTGAGGTACATAACAGACATTAACACTTGTTGCCACAAGAAGTTCTTACTATATGGTAAGTAGCTAGGTTTATGAGCAGCCAAGCTTGCTAAAATTAAGGTAGTTAGTGGGGTGCAGAGAGAGGTAGTGGGTGGAGTGGGTGATATTAGGGGGGGGGGTTGCAAGGACATATCCTTCATGTTTTAAGTGTGCTTTTAGTAAAGATTTGAAGTGGGTGCAAGAAGTTACAGAGGTAATTGAGGGTGGGAGGGAGTTCCATAATTTGGCTATAGCTTCTTCTTCTTCTTCTTCTTCTTTTGGCTTTTCCTGGTTAGGGGTCACCACAGCGGATCACCTATTTCCATTTCTTCCTGTAATCTGCTTCTTGCTCTGTCACACCAACCACGTGCATGTCCTCTCTAACCACATCCATAAACCTTATCTTAGGCTTTCCTCTTTTCCTGTTACCTGGCAGCTTCATCCTTAGTATCCTTTTCCCAATATACCCAGCATCGCTCCTCAGCACATGTCCAAACCAACACAATCTCACCTCTCTGGCTTTGTCTTCAAACTGTCCAACATGGGCTGACCCTCTAATATACTTATTCCTAATCCTGTCTACCCTCGTCACACCCAGTGCAAATCTTAACATCTTTAACTCTGCCACATCCAGCTATGACTCCTGCCTTTTTGTCAATGCCACTGTCTCCAACCCATATAACATAGCTGGTCTCACTACCCTTTTGTAGATCTTCCCTTTCACTCTTACTGGTACTCGTCTGTCACAAATCACTCCAGACACTCTTCTCCACCCACTCCACCCTGCTTGTACTCTCTTCTTCACCTCTCTTCCACACTCGCCTTTACTCTGAACTGTTGATCCCAAGTATTTAAACTCATCCACCTTCACCAACTCTACTCCCTGCATCCTCACCATTCCTCTATCCTCCCTTTCATTCACACACATATATTCCATCTTAGTCCAGCTGACCTTCATTCCTCTCCTCTCTAGTGCATATCTCCACCTCTCCAGCAGAAGAATAATGCTTCTCCAGCAGAGTTATTGGCTCTTGTGACCTGCAGGAGGTTTTTATTGCTGGATCTTAGTGGTCTGGTGGTAAGATAGGGTTGGAGTAGATTCTGGAGGGGTGGCACTTTTAGTGGATGGTTGACTGGTTTGTGGGTGAGTGCAAGTTGGTACCATTGAAGGAGGTGAGGGAGCTCTTGCCAGCCAGTACTGCCAGTAAGAGACAGTGGTGACTATGGTAGGAAGCCCCTGTGGTGAATCTGGTGATTTTGTTGTAGCAGGTTTTGAGCTTATTTAGGTTGCATTGTCATAGGTTAGTATGTATTGGAGAGGCATAAAGTAAGGTGGAGATAAGGTGAGAATTTGCTACTGAAATCTTTGCTGCATTGGTAAGTAGTTGCTCATTTCTATATAATGCTCCTAGTTTTTTGTGCACTTTTTTAATGGTCATGGATATGTGAATGTCAAAGTTCAGTTTATTGTCTATTACCACTCCTAGCAATTTGGTGTGTTCTGTAGGATGGATAGTGCTGTTGTCTTTTGCTGTGATGTTAAAGTGAGAGTTGTCTTGGGTAAGCTTCGTGGGCTGGAAGATTAGTAATTTAGTTTTATTTGGGTTGAGTATTAATTGGGCATCAGATAACCAAGTTTCAACAGAGGAAAATGCATCCTGTGTGACTTTTTGCAGTTCGGGTAGGCAGTGAGCTGTGCAGATGATGGTTGAGTCATCTCCGTCTTGTATGAGTGTGCTATGTGTGGTGGCAGAGGCTAGATTATTGGTGAAAATAGAGAAGAGTAGGGGAACAAGGATGGACCCTTGGGGAACCCCTATGGAGACAGGTAGTTGGGGGATAGGTCGTCCTGCCATACAACTGATTGTTGGTGGTCAGACAGGTAACTTGGAAACCAGTTGGTGACTGATTGAGAGAAGGATAGGTTATTGAGAAGTGAGATGAGTTGTTTGTGTGGTACCATGTTGAAGTCTTTAGAAAGGTCTAGGAAAGTAGCTGAGGAAAGATAACCAGCATTTTTATGCTGTAGGATAGTGTTAGTGAAAGAGAGTAAGGCAGTGGTGGTGCTATGGTTTGGTTGGAAATCGTGTTGGGTGTTGGAGAGGAGGTTGTTAGCAAGGAGGTGATCTGAGACCTGAGAAAGGATGCAGCTCTCTAGTATTTTGGAGAGTGGAGAGAGAATAGCTTTGGGGAAGTAATTGGTTAGCTCTGTAGAGGGGCCAACTTTGTGGAGGGGAATTATGTGTGATACTTTCCATAGTGTGGGAATGTAACTTTATGACAGAGATCTGTTAATCAAAATGGATACTGGGTAGGCTAGACCATCAGCTGCGAGTTGTAGGTATTCACTTGGGAGGTTGCTGCTAATTTGGTTGGTTTAAGTTTAGTTAACAGCTTTTTTTATTTTGGAGGTAGAAACAGGAGAGAATGAGAAGCTAGTGGGGTGATTGCTAGTTGAAGTTGAAGGTGTGGGTTTGGGGGGGGGTTGTGTTGTCTAGCTAGTGATAGTACAGTTTGTATGAAATGTGTGTTGAAAGAGGTAGCAATATTTTCGGAGGAGTGAGTGATGTTAGGATTAGGGGTATATACTTTACCTGGGTGAAGGATGGAGTTTATTAAGGACCAGAATTGTTTGGGGTTATGTTGGGAAGAGGTAAGGGCAGACTGGTAGTATTGGATTTTGTCCTGTTTTATTAGCTTTTTGACTCTGTTGCTGGCCACCACCAGTCTGGTCGGTTTTGAATTTTTTTAGCCAAACAACATGCATATTAAATAACACAACATCTCCCCAGTGAATGAAATGAAACAATTCAATAATTCTGAGAGCCCCACATAAACCATCTAAATGAAGTTGCCCAAAATACTATAGAATGAAAGTCCCTGACCATGTTTATTACCCTTCTTATTATTGTTGGCACCATTTAAGCCACTATGGGCTTCCTAGAATCTCTGTGGCTGGCATTCATGTGACTCCATAGTTTCAAAAGTCTATTGATAATCCAATGTTGGGCATACTGAGAAATAAAAAAGTATGCACCGACTAACCTAAAGCAGTAATTTGTATGTGCAGGGAAGGAAAGGAATCTCTTAAAGCATACCTATGAAACATAAAGTGAATTAAGATATCCAGAAACCAATGCCTGTAATTTGTTGGTTGACATAAATAAAAGGTTTTAAATTTATCCAAGGTGAAGCCATAAGTTCTACTGGTATTTACAACTGAGAAGTTGCGTAATAATGTAATATCATGTTTCTTTCAGGAGCCATACTAGCAATGGGACAGGTGTGGGAGAACAATGAGCTTTTGGAGCCAGTGATCGAAACATAGACATCTGAAGGCGAGATAAGTTGTTAGCTATGCTGTTTCTAACACTAAGTACATGTTTTGCAGAGAAAGTAACATTCATTTTCAAACACAAGCTGCCTGAAAACAGAGAGAACTCTGTTAGATTGGGAATACCTAATAAATAGGATCTGGATAACAGCTTGATTATCACAATGGAACAAAAGTTTTTTGTCCTTAAAATGCTCTTGCAAAATAAATACTGTCACCCAAATCACGAGAATTTCTAAAACTGTGATGTCTTTTCTGACCAACTCAGACCAGTGGGAGAGCCAACCAGCTAAAATACATCTGCCTCCAAGGTAACTGCCCATTCTTGTACTAACTGCTGCATCAGCAAATAATCGAAGGGAGTCCGAAGTATCCCAATCATCACGCCATAGTATAATTCCACTGAATAGCCACAAAATGTCTTCCGTAATCGTAAATCATCTTTTACTCTTTTTGGAGTGCTGTTTCTTCCATACTCGTTTCAAAACATTAGCTAAATATATTTTGAAGGCTCTATTAAAAGAAATTGCTGTTCATGTAAAGTTATGAGGGACATTTGACTAACTTTGAACCAGCCAAGAAAATGTCTATGTCTGACTCCATTCTCTGGACTTGGTCACCAGGCAGCCTAAAAATTTCCAAACCTAGGACAGTAATGCAATGAGTGGGACCCTCAATCTATTCTTTTGCAAATGGGACCCCAAGGTGAACACATAAGTCCATGAATATGTCTATTGTTGACCTGGTACCCTGTTCTCCCTTACCTATGATGAGGAAGCCATCAAGGTAACAGATGGCTGCTCACCACCATTGTAAGGCTATGCTAAGTGATTCAAAGATCGCACATGCATTGGTACTTCCCAGTGGCATGGCTCCGTTGAAATATAATTGATCAGTAAATGAAATCCCTAACCTAGGCCAGTCCTAGTTGTGGATAGGTAATAAGCAGAAGGCTGATTTGATATCAAGATTGTCCAGCCAAGGTTCTTTAAAGTATCTAATAATGTCTGGAGCATCATCCAAGGTGGCGTATTTTACCCTTCTGTCATCCTTTGAAATAAAAATCATTAACTGACATCGCATTTGCAGTGAAAAGATGATGAATTAGGTGAAACTCACCTGCTTTTTTCTATTGAACTAAACTGATGAGTGATGTCATAAATTGTTTCCAGATGGGTTAACCATCCTCCCAGACCATATTTCTTCATTGATAAAACTTAAAATTATGCTGTCCTTTCCACAGGTAGATTTCAAGTTTTTGACTAAACTATTACTAAAAGGGGCCTTACACTTCAGTGAAAAATCATGAGCAAACCCATGAGCTAAAAAGAAAGCTCTATTCTAGTCTGGGTAATGTTCCAATTTCTGATCGAGAACCTCCACTTTAATGAGAGAGTGAGTTGCCCTGCTGTTGACCTCGCTAAGAATGGAAGCCTCTGACAGCTTTAAAGGAACACCTCCCTCAAAAAAGCCCCATCTGCTTCCAAGGGGTTAGCTTATCACTACTGAAAACCCCAAAGACTGGCTTGGCTTGGCTTAATGTTTGCCAGCAATTAACCACTGGATGCATTTTACCCGAGCTGGAACATTTGTGTGGAAAAACACAGGAGACCACCAATGCTTCCTACTGTCATAAGCCCAACATGTTTTAGTATTCTGCAATTCTGAATTGGCACCAGGGTTAATTGATAACTGCCTGTCCAACATGGAGTTCAATCAAGTATCCAAATACTGTTGATCCCATCTAAGAGTTTTGTTGAATGCCTTTACCTTCTTGAGCCTTTGATGGTAACATAGCCATGGCACCCCCCCGCCATGCACACTATGACTTTCCCTAATGGTCAAGAAGAAGAAATTTAGGGCAAAGCCACAGGATGGTTATTTTCATTAAGGACAGCCATGTAATATAAGAAATTTGCTGTCCAAGAGTCCAAGTTTTTTGGGGAATGTTTCTTATTTAAAGAGTTACCTAAAGCTGTCAATGAAGCCATTAAATGTTTGCAGCCCGATCTTTCTGTATCTAGTAACCTCTATATTCAATCTGTATCAGCCATCACAAATATATCTATGTACTCTCCTTTAATAAACTTTGTCCCTAACTGTCTTCAGAATATGACCCATGATGTGTGATGCCTTTGGATTGTCCTCTATCATAGCAAGGTCATCAGTGCTAGCCACCATGACTGTAGCCGACAACATCACAGGAATCCCATGTTCCTCATCTGCATTAGGACTTGGTGCACCTACTCTCTGTCCTTTTCCTACCCCTTGGATTGGCTTATATTACTTCACTGATGAGAGGACATGTGGAGAGCTAGGTGATCCTGCTTCCCTAAGAATGACACTGGAGCCAAACCCCTTTTTTAAAACCTGCCCCTAATGGCATCTGTACGAGAGTCTAAAAATCCCCATAAATATTCATCCTCTGTCTGATTTAGAACCTTCTGGTCAAATGTCTAACTCTCACATAACTTTGGCAAGCTTCTAAGATTTCCTTTTGCTGTTCTTGGCTTGAGCTGTGGATGACTGGGATAAAGCATGTTTGGCTGCCACACGCCCCCATTGGACCCCAAGGCTGGGGATTGGCACACTCTTCTAATTAATGAAAAAGGTCTTCTGCTTCAATGGTCAGTGTAGGCCATTGAGCTTTTAATGACTGTAATGAGCCTGTGAAGTAAATCAAAACAGTGCTGAGAAGTAATTATAGGTCACTTAATAAAGTGCACCGTACTAACACTGCACCATCGCTGCACAATGACATTACATCTGTACAACAGGACACCACCATGCAAAGATCCCATGATTCCCCTTTGCAGGAGCATAATTACATCCGTTTTATATTGTAGAACATAGGTTCTAATGTGTTGTTTAATGTCTGGGAGCAATGATGCAATCTGGTCCCATTACTGATTATTACTTGTTCAATATAAAGAAAATAAAAATACCACATGAGTGTCTAACTAAATCCAATGCTTTATGTGTAATGAAATATTATAGTCGGACACCAATCTAGAATGGGGGGGGGGGGTAAAGTTGCCATGAACCTTATTATAGTGCATAATATCTGTCAACTATCCCTAATTTTTTTTAAAAGAGCATCTTTTAAATTTGACAAGTTTTGATCCTTTCACTCCTTACTAAAATTGGTGACTTTTTGGAAAAATGGTGATGAATTGCACTAGGCAAATGTTGTCAGTAATGAAAGTTATAGACTTCCTATATTTCAGAAAAAGTATATTAATACACATACAGTGCACTTATTCTGTAAAGTCTCAAGCTAATAGCACTAACATTTTAAAAGTGTTCCTGCTTGTCCATTATTATTTCTGTAGTTGTCTCTGATTCACTTGAGATTTGACCCTAACATTGTGAGTTAAGTAAAGCACCAACAGAAAGGTAAAACACCCAGCCAAAGCAAGAAGAGCAATAATGCTCCAAAACTCAGAGTGGATTACAGAAATCTATATTTCCATTTCCAATAGCTTATATGTTTATTTATATTTTATATTATCTAAAGACAGCTGTGCTACCCAAGATACCTCTACTACTGGAAGGACAAGCTATTTCTTTTACAAGACTGACTTCTGGTGCCAAACACCAAACCAGTTTATCTCAGGATGAAGAAAATTACTTGGGCAGAAGTTAATGTGCCTACTGTGGAAGAGATTGAAGAACTATTCCTATCTCAGAAAATGTAACTAAAGCATCAACATTTCTTGAGGAAATGAAATACTCAGTTCATCTTCTTGTCTATTTCTTTTCCCTGTTTTCCTAACTAAAACACTTACTAAACCAAAATAACCTACTCAGTAGCCAGCAACTCTTAACCATTGCTAGCCCAGAGAACCTACTCAAGACCCCTTGACCAACTCAAAAACAACACCACTGCTTTTGACCTTGGCTACCAAAATACTTTCACCAATGCCTTCCACCACACATGGCGATGTTAATCAAGCACTAAACAACTCCTTCATGTGTCTTTCCAAAACAATTATCACTGTATTGCTCTAGTCAATAGCACTTAATGACTTAGTGTAACAGGAGAATGATAAAATTACCTTGACTTAAAACTTTGTATTACAACTAATTTAAAAAACAAATCGTTAACTTAACCTAATATCACTGTCCTGACCAATGACCAGCACCAAGAGAAAGCCGGATATACCTTATGTATTTCTTTTTTTTTTGTAAGAACCACAACCAGCTGTGAGGATATATCTTACCTAGACAGTCCCTTGCAATCAACTCAACCACTATTATATGGAACTGCAAAATATTCCTGTGAGGAAACATTCTCAGCAATGATGGCCAATGGAGACTAACTATGAATACATGTAGACTGTGTTGAAGCCAATCACAAAAATGAACAGCTGCACCCTTGACACCAGAGGATCATTGAAATTGCTCCATTCCCTCGTGATGGTCAGTCAAGTCTCTTGGACAACAGTGTTTACTATGGTAAACTCTC
>NC_056736.1:101120064-101155064 GCF_019279795.1 Protopterus annectens
TTTCTGCTTTTTTGCACATTGTGCAGCACTGTGCACGACTGTGCAATTGTACACCAAAGCTGGACTGTTAAATTCAACAAACTTTCTGTTAAAACCGAGGCAGAAATATCTATTCGCCAAGCTCATCAGTGATCATTTCTGAAAAGCCACCCATAGTGACAACAGTCTTCAACCCAGCATTAAGGACAGTTGGACTACCCTTGTTTCTACTGCCAGCCTTGTTGACTTGGGTCTCTTGAGGCAGTGTGGCAATTTCCTCATGTACACAGACAATCTCTCACTCGAAACAGTAACACAGAGAAGGTTGTCAACTCATCCACCACTACATATTCACATAGTACCACTACTCATAAACATACCACTACTGAAACACATAGTATGCCTCAAAAAAGTAAATTCACATACACAGTGGTTCTCTAAAAAAAATTTCTGAAACACCAGAGACCACCAAAACACAAGTTGTTCTGAGGAAGTCTCTGTAGTGGAGAGGAAAGCGCTTAACTGTTTGTGAATAAAGGTGGTGTCCTTTGGAGTGCTCACGTTCTTCTGGTTATCCTGTGGTTTGCTGAGTTCTAGTTCTACCACCAAAACACAAGTCTGCTACAGCTAATACAGTCTCCACAATATGTATGACACATAGCAACTCCAGTGTCTCACCCACCAAGCTCATAAGGCATAACACTCAAAAACCAAGTTTTCTTGTCATTGCAGCCTCCATAGTGAGACAAACGGATGTCCCACTCACCAGGTTGCACAAGGAGAAAGTCACGGTCAGCTGCCGGTCCAGTGCCAAGATTCACCAAATCACATATGCACTCAGGTCTCTCAGCAACAAGTACCTTTATTACTCTGTCATAGTTCATGTTGCTGTGAATGACCTGAGATGCATCTCACTTTACTATATGAAGAGAGACATGGTCAAGCTCTCTGAGTATGTGTCCCAGGCAGGTATGTTCTTAGCCTTGAAAAGCATAATGCCCTCATCCTGAATGATGCCACAGTATAAACATAAAATGATTGCTTTCAATAATTGGCTTAGTTTTTGGTGTCATTTCAAGGGGATCCAGTTCCTATCTGCCTGGGAAGCCATGGTCAACAAACCTTGCTGCTTTGCCAGAAACGGTTTGCACTTGGCACCCCTAAGCTTTTGCTGCTGGCAAAGGGTCTTGCCTCCCCCATAGTGCCTTTTTAGGCAAGGTTTCAAAAACAACATAACCAACGTGAAATTAACCAATGAGAACAAAATAAGGGTCATGCTGCTAAATGCTAGGAGCTTAAACCAAAAACTGCACTCCCTGGAAGCACTTCTATCACTAGAAGATGTAGATGTCTGTGCAGTCACAAAAGCTGGTTTAAGGTCTCAGAGAGTATACCATCCCTGCAATCTTACAATGCTTTCTGCACCTTTAGGCTGCAAAATGAACATGTGCAAACCAAAGGAGGCAGAGTTTCAATCTATATTAGAGATAAATTCACCTCATGTCTAGTTAGTAAAAAACAACAACTAAAAGCACTTGAAAGTACCCACAAACACTGAACAAGTGCTGCGAGCCAAAGGAAACTGCAAACCACGAGTCCACTTCAAATCATTTAATAACCAGCTCCACGGACCAGCCTCATGTCTAGTTAGACTGGACAGCTCCATGGAGTTACTCCATATCCAGGTTATGATGGGTAAGACCCCAATTCAAGTCATAGCTGGGTATAGAGCCCCCTCCATCAGTCACAGCACCAATGATACCTACTTAACCAAACCAAAGACAATCCAAATTTTACAGAACACACTGGTTATGGGGGATTTCAATTATCCCACCATCAACTGGGAAACCTAGTCTGGCCCATACTCACTAGAACAAAAGTTCCTTGACCTTGTGAATTCAAATGCTTTGGAGCAAATTGTCCATAGCTTGACAAGAGGAACAAACATTCTTGATCTGGTCCTCGCTAACATGTCAAACAGGTGCACTGTTGCATCTGTTGGATCCTCATTAGTTAAAACTGACCACAAATCAGTCACTTTTGAACTAACACTAACACCAGAACTCACAAAGGGTGAAATCAGACTAAAATACTTCACCAAGACAAACTATACTATCCTAGGTGAAGGTATAAATGCATTCCAAGCCCCACCACAAGCTGAAAGTGGTAAATATGCTGAAGCTTACACTAAAACCTGTACAGTCACTTGCATAAGTGTGTAAACTTGGCTGAATCAGAACAGAATCAAAGCCAGAGCCCCAAGTAAAATCAAGCTGCCATGGTGGACTACCAGCATCAACAAACTCTACAATAAATGCAAAAATTTGCTGTCCAAGAAAACAAAGACAAGGATCCAACAATGGAAAAGCACGCTCGTCATCCTTAACAGGCAGATAAGACAACTTGTCAAATCCTCCAAGAGCTCCTTTGAGAGAAACAATATCACACACACACTGACCCCACAGAGATAGCGAACCTGTTAGCGGATAGGTTTGGTGAAAATTTTGCTTCTTTATCCCCTCCTAACTTACAACAAACCCTCCCACAAATGTCCCCCCTACTTACATATCTGAAGACCAGGTCCTCAATGCCCTCTCCAAGGCAAAGAACATGGCCTCTATGGGACCAGATGACATCCCAGGCTGTCTTCTAAATAGAGTAAAACATGAACTAGCATCATCACTAAGTACCCTTTTCAATCATAGCCTAACCACAGGCTTTGTTCCTGTGGAATGGAGAACAGCTACAGTTATCCCCCTCCACAAAGGTGGTTTAGCAACAGATCCAGGGAATTACAGACCTATAAGCCTGACCAGCCTCATCTGTAAAGCCATAGAACATATAATTATAGACCTCATAAACAAAGAAACAGGTGACCTCCAAACCCTGGATCCTACCCAATTCTGCTTTGTGAAGAGCAGACCATGCCTGTTAAATCTGCTGGATTTCTCTGAAAGTGTGACCAAGGCCATTGATGAGGGAAAATCTGTGCAGACAGCAAACCTCAACTTTGTAAAGGCTTTCAACACAATCCCTCATTCAAGCATTACCGATAAACTTAGCAAACTGAATGTAAACCCCTTCGTTATAAGATGGGTTGCAAACTCGCTCACAAACTGGACACACACTATCAAAGTGGGTGACTCCACATCAACAAGTAGACCTGTTACCAGTGGGGTGCCACAGTGGTCAGTGCTTGGCCTCCTAATGTTTGGTATATACTTCTCAGAAGTTCAGGTCAAAACTAAAGGGTTGTGGCTGACCAAGTTTGCAGATGACTGCAAACTAGGTGCCATCTTTGAATCCCCAAATGATGTCAGTATATTCCAGGATGGGCTCACACAGACCAGCGACTGGTGTATTAGTCACGGTCTCAAACTGAATGCAAAGAAATGCATCATCATTCCTTTTGGCATGAACAATGTCCCTTCACACTATCAAATCAATAACAATACCCTAAGTACCCATGAAGTGGTAAGGGACCTTAGATTACAGGTTGACCACCACATGTCTACCATTTTAAGGAAAGCTTTCCACATAGCTCACTTGATTAGTAAAGGCATTGTCTTGAGACCAAAAGAAGTTATAACCATCCTATACTCGGCACTTATCTGGTCCATAATTGAGTATAACGCCCCATTCGGTATGTACCGTGCTAAGCACCTACAGCAATTAGAGAGATCTCAGAGGTTTCTAACAAAGAAGATCAAGGGCATGTGCCATGCACAGACTGACTAAAATCCCTGTCACTATATTCTGTATTGTATAGACTTCTTTGGGAAGACTTTTGTCTGGCCTAGAGAGCAACTCAAGTCCCAAACCTCATAAACGTACTGCATATCTGTAAATCAAATGGGTCTAGGGCTACCCATTCCAGGGACTTAAATATGGCCTACGACTTAAATAGGACATGCTGGTGGGACAGATTTGTCTCCCAGTGACTGCCATGTCTTTGAAACAAGCTATCATTTCATGTGAAACAGAGCACCTCTATGACACTGTTCAAGAGGAACCTGGATGAGTGGATGGGGCACTGTAAATTCTTACCAGGGATAGCACAGACAATCCTTCTGGAAATGGGCAGTCATCACTAATTGCGATCTTGGGTATTGACTAGTACCTCTGTGGTATTACATTGGGTTGAAACGGCTAGGCTTAAAATGACCTCCAGGTCGATAGCCTAGTAATCTCCTATGATACTAAGAAGTTGGAATGTATAACTTTCTAGTCTGTCTAAACAATCATTCTTTGAAAGACAGAGGTTTTAATTATCAGAGATATGTATTTGTAATACTGTGCTGGTCATAATGAATCGATGTGTTATATAAAAGGCAGGGCATACCAAGAGAATAAGATACTCGGCTTTAATGTACTGATGCTGTATACAATGAGTACATTATGCAGACTGTAGTTCAGCTAACTGAAAGACAGAAAGAGAGAGAGAGACAGAGACAGAGGGACAGAGAGAGAGAGAGAATAAAAAAATGTGTGGATATGTCAGTCTAAAGTTCTGACAGATACCTATGAACAGCATATATTGTGGTGGGTTTTCAGCTGAAGGCTTGACTAAGAGCTTAAAGAACACCAAACACATTACTTTCTAATGGGAAACTGTTTACTATATTCACATTGTTTTACTTATTTGGACTAACATTTTAAGAAAAAAAGTGGACGATATCATTAGTGTCTTATGTATTTGTTTATTTGTTTATACATTCATAGATAAGTACTAGGCTAGTTGCCCTTGTGGGCCATTTTAAGTCTAGCCAATTTCCCTTTTGGTACTTGAAATAACCTATCCCATTTGGTTAGAGATTGGTCTTATACATCCTATGGTCAATAATTACATATCACCATTAATGAGAACAACTGAGATCATACCAAAGATAATCTGAGTGGACCCATGCATGGGATAAAGCATTTAGGAGCTGCTTCTGTCCATTATTAGTACAGGGGGCAGTCCTGGAGTACGTTTTCTGTTTTCTGTCCATAGATTTAAGTTGCACTGGAATACGGACAGGGAAGAACTTTGTTTTATGTGGACTGGGAGTCTGCTCCAGTAAAGCAGTATCTTCTGTGAAATGTGCCTCTCCCTCCAAACCATTCTAATGATGTTACAAAAGAGGTTTATATCCCTAGACAGAGTATTTCTGATGTCATTTGACTTGCTGATGTGCAAATACCTTAATAGATCAGAGGATGCCTTGTATGTTAGACACAGGTTACCTCTTAGTAGTCTGTAGGATACCGAGTATAGTGACAGGGCTTTGAGTAAGTCCATGTAGGACATGTTGTTTAGGCCTTGTATCCTTTTAGAAAGATATCTCTGTGGGCATTCAGTTGTTGCATGTATCTGGACAGATACATGCCAAAGGGGGCATTATATTCAATGAATGGCCTAATGAGGACTCAGTAAAGGAGTACAGTGATATCCCTTGATCTAGACACAGTCCTTTTGTTTATAAGCTGTGCAATACAGAAGGACATTGTTACAATAGACATGTTTGTCAAAATTAGATCACTGTCCACATATGCTCCCAAACTCCAAACAATAGGGTGAAGTGTTAAGAGCATATTGTCAATGTAGCAGTTCCCCGGGGAGGATGACTTCCCAAAGGATAAAATAATGTATTTTCAGGCATTCAGTTTCTGTCCAGGATTTTGGCATCAGTTATTTACTTGTGATAAAACTTCCTGCAGGATGTCTAAGTCATCAGGAGATTCTATGACTGCTCCTAGCTTTCAGTCACCTGTCGACTTAGGCAGAATCCTTTGATACTGGCTTTTACTTCAAAACAGTAGACACCAAACAGAAGAGGTCCCAACACAGAACCCTGAGGGACTCAACTAGTGACTGGTCTCTTTGTGGAGGTAACTTCCCCCATCTTGATTATCTGTGTTGGCAGTTTAGCTGATGACATAGGAGGTTTAGTCACAGTTTATTTAGCTTTTCTACCATACCTGAGTGAGAAATTGTTTAAAAAGCTTTGTGGTATGTATTTATTTATTTAATTTATTTGAGGAAAGGGGATTCATTCCTGACTATACAAAACAATTAAGGTAAAAAATAAACAGTCAATTATTAAAAAGATACATAACTCAGTCCAGCAACATGTTAATAATCATCTATTTGCCAGGACACAGAAGACTCACACTTGTAACGACTTGATTAAGAAACTGAAAAAAGATTTTTTATGTCATATAGAAATTTCATGCAATGCTAATTAATGCAGAGAATTAAGGTTTTAAACTGTTAACAAGATGCTGTTTGTCATCTAGTGTTTACTTTCCTTTGCCTGTATTTGTCTCCTTACTGTTTCTGACTACCTGCACTGAGCCTACAAAAGTTCTGTATGCACTAGTACTGCATTCAAGCTTACTAAGAAATCTTAACACCATTTAAATATTTTCAATGTATTTTACCCTACAAAATGAGTTGATGAGGGCAGTCATACAGATGAGATTTTTTTCTCTTTCCTGAAATGCATACTTTTTCTTTGAAGATGAATTTTCTTGTAAGCCCTTTATTTCAGGCTATTTTATATAGTTTCTAGGAATAGTGGGACTCGGAAAGACTGTTATGTTTTATAGTCCTGTGTTTTCCAGCCATTGAGCTATTGTACCCATTCAATCCCATGACATAGCCATTATAGAGACAGCCATGAGGGGTGATCCTATTTAAGCCTTAATCTTGCCCTTGATGGCTGACATGGGCATCTGTGACAATGTGGTAGAGTCTGATACCCTCCCATGATATCCACGTACTCCCACACACACATCTTGCAATCTATAACTACTAGTTTGGGACTGCAAAGCTCATGTATCCTGGTCATAATGCCACTGGTTACATGCAAGCTTCCTTCTGCAAAGTGACAAGCCTGCTGACCTGGGCCACCATCACCTTTCCCCTAGGATCATTGAATTAGGGATAGATGCAGATCGCAAATATTTTAGGGACAATGTTTATGTATATCAAGCCACTACTGATCTAAACTAACCACATTTCTTTTATTAATTAAGAAGTATCTATTTGCCTGTTTTCCCAGCTAGTCCCACTCCCAAGTAGCAGCTGTTCACATGACATAAAAACATATATTTCACTGCTGTTATATATATCTTTGTAAATGGACTGTTTTTCTCTTTTGTACGTTCCTGTATCAGGGTCATGGCTGAAAAGGGTCTTTAGATCAGTCCATTTACCTGATGGTCACCAAATAGTAAATAAATAGGTTAAACCACTGAGTCTCATTCCCTTAGCAGACACTTCAGTTACTGGACTTTAGCAGTTGTTTCACCTTGGTCCATCTGGATCCTGACCGGGGTTTTATCCCTCTATGTCTCATAGCTAGACCAATTACTGAATTCCCTTAGCAGACACTTCAGTTACTGGACTTTAGCAGTTATTTTGCCTTGGTCCATCTGGATCCTGTTTGGGGTTGTATCCCTCTATGCCTCATAGCTAGACAAATTACTGCATTCCCTTAGCAGACACTTCAGTTACTGGACTTTAGCAGTTATTTCACCTTGATACATCTGGATCCTGACCGGGGTTTTATCCCTCTATGTCTCATAGCTAGACCAATTACTGCATTCCCTTAGCAGACACTTCAATTACTGGACTTTAGCAGTTATTTCACCTTGGTCCATCTGGATCCTGTTCGGGGTTTTATCCCTCTATGTCTCATAGCTAGACAAATTACTGAATTCCCTTAGCAGACACTTCAGTTACTGGACTTTAGCAGTTATTTTGCCTTGGTCCATCTGGATCCTGTTTGGGGTTGTATCCCTCTATGCCTCATAGCTAGACAAATTACTGCATTCCCTTAGCAGACACTTCAGTTACTGGACTTTAGCAGTTATTTCACCTTGGTCCATCTGGATCCTGTTCGGGGTTTTATCCCTCTATGTCTCATAGCTAGACAAATTACTGCATTCCCTTAGCAGACACTTCAGTTACTGGACTTTAGCAGTTATTTCACTTTGGTCCATCTGGATCCTGTTCGGGGTTTTATCCCTCTATGTCTCATATCTAGACAAATTACTGAATTCCCTTAGCAGACACTTCAATTACTGGACTTTAGCAGTTATTTTACCTTGGTCCATCTGGATCCTGTTCGGGGTTTTATCCCTCTATGTCTCATAGCTAGAAAAAATACTGCATTCCCTTAGCAGACACTTCAATTACTGGACTTTAGCAGTTATTTCACCTTTGTCCATCTGGTTCCTTTTCGGGGTTTTATCCCTCTATGTCTCATAGCTGGACAAATTACTGCATTCCCTTAGCAGACACTTCAATTACTGGACTTTAGCAGTTATTTCACCTTGATACATCTGGATCCTGTTCGGGGTTTTGTCCCTCTATGTCTCATAGCTAGACAAATTACTGCATTCCCTTAGCAGACACTTCAGTTACTGGACTTTAGCAGTTATTTCACCTTGGTCCATCTGGATCCTGTTTGGGGTTTTGTCCCTCTATATCTCATAGCTAGACAAATTACTGCATTCCCTTAGCAGACACTTCAATTACTGGACTTTAGCAGTTATTTCACCTTTGGAAATCCAAACAACAAGAGTAGAAACCAAGAAACAGCACCACCACATCAAACAGTTTAATCAAATTGAATTAAGCGCTTTTCGTTTGTTACCATATTCAAACTTCTTCAGATGCCAAGTATTGCAAACAAGCAGGTTAAATAGACAAGGCATAATTGTCAATTAATCAATTTTGGCTCTTAAAGAACAATGTACCCGTTGAGTACATCTACAACATTCTAAACACTAAGTTCATTCAACAATTAATAAAAAATTAGTAAAAAATTAGTAAAAACACCACTACACTAAATCAAAACTATACGTTTGATGAGTATAAGAATAAAAAATAAACATAATAGTGAAAATAAAACCATATGTCAGCACTAAAATAAAAATGTATCCTATGTAACCAATAGTTCACAATAGAATTAATATTAATATAAAAAGTGTCCTCTGTAGGGTCACACTATTGACTTTATATAAGAAACATGCTACCCTATGAATGAAGTTGTTACAGTAGGGTATCATCTATTCAGACTCTTCAGTTTAAGCACGCTACTAATTGAACATCCTTCATTTAACCCTGGTACGGTATATGCATTCAGTCTAATCTGCCAAAGCCAACTTTATGCTACTCAAGTCAGAAGTCACAAACTTCATGACACCCGTGCAGACGGGAACTGAAAGTTCAACTGCTGAATCCTACACTAAGGCACTGTACGAGCACATCCACTCATGCATGAATCGTGCCATCCCAAATAGAACCAAAATGCTCTCATCCAAAAAAAGGAAGCCAATCTGGTGGTCCCCTGCCATAAACAAACTTTACAACAAAAGGAAGAAACTTTTGCAGAAAAGAGCAAAATCCCAGGATGCAAAAAACTCCCTTACTAGCCTCAGTAAGAAACTGAGATGCCTCATAAAATCCTCCAAAGCTAGTTACGAAAATAAAATTGCCAAAGATTACAAAGACAACCACAAAGCATTCTATAACTATGTCAAGAATCTAAATGGCAATGCTCAGATCTGCTCTGAGCTAAAACAGAATGGCATTAAATATACTGATCCGAAGGATATTGCCAATATCCTGGCAGATCGATTCAGTGCCAACTTCACCCGGCTGTCACCGCCTAAATGGCCCATCTCAATACCGGAAGATTGCCAAATTCCAGTAATAACGGCCACACAGGTACAAAACGCACTCTCTAAAGCCAAGAATACAGCATCCATGGGACCAGATGACATCCCGGGCTGTGTACTACATGAACTACAATATGAACTGGCACCTCACCTAAGTGTCATGTTTAATCATAGCCTCACCTCAGGTTTCGTGCCCACTGAGTGGCGCAGAGCTACAGTTATCCCAATCCACAAGGGGGGATCCACCTTGGATCCCGGAAACTACCGTCCCATCAGTCTGACAAGCCTTATCTGCAAGGCCATGGAGTGTATTATCATGGAACTTATAAACAAAGACATTGGCAAACTTCAAACACTGGACCCCACCCAGTTTGGGTTTGTGAAGGGCCGATCTTGTCTCCTGAACCTGATTGACTTCTTTGAATCAGTCTCCAGAGCCATGGACAAGGGTAAGGTGGTCCACACAGCCTATCTAGACCTTGCCAAAGCCTTTGACACCATCCCCCACTCTGGAATCATAGATAAACTTACTAAGTTGGGCATTAATCCCTATGTCACCCAATGGGTTGCTAAATGGCTTACTGATAGAACACACACTGTAAAAGTAGCCGACTCTAAATCCAGCTCCAGACAAGTGACAAGTGGAGTACCTCAGGGTTCAGTCCTGGGGCCGCTCTTGTTTGGAATCTACTTCTCTGAAATACAGGTCAACACTAAGGGACTCTGGCTAACAAAGTTTGCAGATGACTGCAAACTGGGAGCCATTATTGAATCCCCAAATGATGTGGATACTCTACAAAAGGGCCTTACAGAAACAGATGCTTGGTGCCAGAGCCATGGGCTCAAGCTCAATGCCAAGAAATGTATTGTTATCCCCTTTGGGAAAAAACATGTATCCATGAATTACCATATAGGTGGCAGTACACTAAACAGAGAAAGTGTGATAAGAGACTTAGGGACACAGGTGGACAGTGGTCTCATCTTCGATACCCACATCGCCACAACAGTCAGGAAATCCCTCTATGTGGCACACCTCATCACGAAGGGCTTTTCATCCAGAAAAAAGGAGGTCATTGTCCCACTGTACTCACCCCTCATTAGACCCATTATAGAATACAATGCCCCATTTGGTATATACCTCTCAAGACATCTGCAACAACTGGAAAGGCCTCAGAAATACCTCACTAAAAGAATCACAAGCCTAAAGCAGATGCCCTACACTGACCGCCTTAAAAAACTCCAGCTATACTCTGTCGCATATCGTCTACTCAGAGGCGATCTCTGCTTAACATATAAGGCCATGTCAAACCCAGAGCTGTTGGACATGCTACACTTAAATAAATCCCAATCCCTCAGAGCTACACGCTCCAGGGATCTAAACCTTATCATCACAATAAACAAAACATGCTGGAGGGATAGGTTCCTGACCCAGAGACTCCCCAGACTCTGGAATAGATTGCCCATACATGTCAAGCAGAGTGCCTCTTTGGACCTCTTCAAGAGGAACCTTGACGATTGGATGGGAGAAAGGAAACTCACCCCAGGGATCACGTCAGTTGCCCTGCTAGACAGGGGTCCAGGAAAGTAAATAATGTGGGAAGAAATAGCCAGGGAATTGTTATGGCTAGGCTTGTATAGGCCCTAGGGCTGATAGCCTAGTACCAACCTATGAACCTATGAACTTAACTCTATTTCTTCAAGTTTTAGAGGGGTTGGACCACCTCTAGGGTTTACCGGCACTTGGTCAATAATAATAAATTTAAAATTGTGATCAGGATGTAGTGAAATGTGTTTGGCCAGTGCGTTCTCAAGCTTCTGTTTTCTAATGGCGTATATGTGTTCGTAAATCCGATCATGAAGGCACCTCTCAGTTTTGCCAACATAAAAAGCTGGACAAAATTGACACTGAGCTAAGTAGATCACAAATCTAGAGTTACAGTTCACTCTAACTCTCAGGGTATACTGATAATCGTGGATTTTAAATCTATTAGATTCTAAAATGTACTGACATTAACTACAAGCTTGGCATTTATACATTCCAGGTGTCTTAACATGACCTATTGGGTGTTGTTCCAAAAAGACTTTAAGGTTTTTTGCTCTCCTATATACTACCATAGGTTTATCACCTAACTTCCGGTAAACATTGTTGTCACTCTTAAATATTGCCCAGTTCTTGCATAAAACTTGAAAACACTCTTTACTGTTAGAGTAATAAGTTGTTATAAAAGTAACATTTGATGCTTCTGGTTGCTGTGACACATTAAGAGTGACCACCGATTGAGACAGGGTGTTAACTGTGTCAGTGTGTGGCATTGGCACACTATCTAGAATTGGTCTATAATAGTGGTTTAAACATTTAACCGTTACTTCTTCAATAATTGCACTGAGCATATGGTCAGGGTAACCTCGATGTGAAAATAATCTCTTCAGGTGTCTATATTCAGCAAGAAAATCTTTATCCAATGTTATAATACGTGCAGCCCTGACCAGTTGCCCTTTGACTATAGCCCGTTTCTGATGGGGTGGGTGACAACTAGAGTAGTGCAAAAGAGTGTTGGAGTAAGTAGTTTTCCTATAAATGGTGGATATGAATTGCTGAGTAGTGTAGTCCTTTGACACTAAAATGTCGAGGTATGAAATGGACTCTGTGTGAAAAGAGAAAGTGAACTTCAAGAAGCTTGTAGTGTTATTAAAGTAGTCAACCAAAGATTGACAACTAGTATGATCTCCGTCAAACAAAATAAAGATATCATCAAGATAACAAGTATAAAACACAATCTTATTCTTGAATTCACAGGTGTTAAACACAAAAAGCTGTTCCCATTGAGCCATTACCAAGTTAGCAACACTGGCGCCATATGGAGAGCCCATAGCAACCCCAACTTTCTGAAGGTAAAAATTACCATCAGACATAAAGAAGTTGTTCCTCAAAACTATGTCAAGCAATTCATGTACCATGTCCAACTCATTACTGGTACTACCATGAGTCCTAAGGATTTGATCTACCCCATCTAGTGCAGTATCTTGTGGAATACAAGTAAACAGGTCTTTGACATCTATAGTGATACAGTTATATCTGACATTGTACCTTAACTTGTTGATTTTATCTAAAAATTACCAAGAGTCTTTACATATCTGGTTGATTTGTACTACATATTTCTGAAGAATAGTATCCACGACTTTCACACAAGTGTAGGTGGGTGAACGTCTACCATCTTCAAGGGGTCTCATAGGGGGGTTGTTTAAGTCTTTATGTATTTTTGGGATGCCAAACATACATGGATATCTGGGGTACACTGTTGATAAAAAATTGTAAATATTCTGCGTAATTCTCCCCTCAATGTACAAATCTTCTATAGAGTTTTTAATCATATTGTAAGCCTTATTCGTCTCAGAGCATGAGCTAACTACATAAGACTCATTGTCTAGTAACTGTGATATCCTTTCATTGTAATTTTCTCTATCAAATGCAACCAACCCTCCTCCCTTGTCGGGTTTACAAAAGCGAATGTCATGGAACTTAATAAACTCGAGGCATTTCTTTTCTACATTCATATTTCCATCATAAGGTGGTCTAAATGGTGTTGTATGATACTTAAAACGTATGTCGAGTTCACAAATATGTTCAAAGACCTGTAATAATGGATGCAGCGGGGAATTATAAATACTAGAAATCCTAAAGTAGTTACTGTCAGTCGTGTAAGTACCACCCATTAAAAGATGTAAGTTGAGTTTTCTTGTAAACAGTCTCAAGTCAATTAAAGTTTTAACTAGGTTAAATTTCTGAGCTGGGACATATGTAAGACCCTTAGACAGTAATTCAATGACTTCTGGTGTAATATCAACTGAAGAAAAATTGTATACTCTGAAGTCACCTTTCACGTTACTTAATGTTACCAGGGAGTTAGTTGTTTGATTGTCACCTTCCAATGTAGTATGGTCACACATTTTCCCCTCCTCAATGAGGCTAGAGTTACTAACGAGTTCAAACAATGGAGCAGGTACACCAAGTAAACAGTCAGAGTCTGTGAAACAGTCAGAGTCTGTAAAACAATTAGAAATCAAAGAGACAACTTGGTTTATCTGGTTTTGCATTTGTTCTTCTGGTTGTGATACCCTGACGGCTGTTTCGGTCGTGCCCCTAAAAATTGGGGTTGTTGGACCTCAGATTGTAATGAGCAGTTTTATTATTGTTATTTTGTGAGACCTCACATGGTCTACATTCAACATGTGCATTATTCCCAGCTCCAGCCTCAGAAGGAGTAGTAGTACAGTCATTTAAGTTACTATTAATATTAGAAGGTGAAACACTGTTATATGAAGAATGAGATGAACGCGACAATTTTTAATGGGTGGTACTTACACGACTGACAGTAACTACTTTAGGATTTCTAGTGTTTATAATCCCCTGCTGCATCCATTATTACAGGTCTTTGAACATATTTGTGAACTCGACATACATTTTAAGTATCAGACAACACCATTTAGACCACCTTATGGTGTAAATATGAACGTAGAAAAGAAATGCCTCGAGTTTATTAAGTTTCACGACATTCGCTTTTGTAAACCCGACAAGGGAGGAGGGTTGGTTGTATTTGATAGAGAAGATTACAACGAAAGGATGTCGCAGTTGCAAGACAATGAGTCTTATGTAGTTAGCTCATGCTCTGAGATGAATAAGGCTTACAATATAATTAAAAACTCTATAGAAGATTTGAACATTGAGGGGAGAATAACGCAGAATATTTACAATTTTTTATCAACAGTGTACCCCAGATATCCATGTATGTTTGGCATCCCAAAAATTCATAAAGACTTAAACAACCCCCCTATGAGACCCCTTGTAGATGGTAGGGGTTCACCCACCTACCCTTGTGCGAAAGTCGTGGATACTATTCTTCAGAAATACGTAGTACAAATCAACCAGATATGTAAAGACTCTTGGTCATTTTTAGATAAAATCAACAAGTTAAGGTACAATGTCAGATATAACTTTATCACTATAGATGTCAAAGATCTGTATACTTGTATCCCACAAGGTACTGAATTAGATTGGGTAGATCAAATCCTTAGGACTCATGGTAGTACCAGTAATGAGTTTGACATGGTACATGAATTTCTTGACATAGTTTTGAGGAACAACTTCTTTATGTTTGATGGTAATTTTTACCTTCAGAAAGTTGGGGTTGCTATGGGCTGTCCATGTGGTGCCAGTGTTGCTAACTTGGTAATGGCTCAATGGGAACAGCTTTTTGTGTTTAACACCTGTGAATTCAAGAATAAGATTGTCTTTTATACTCATTATCTTGATGATATCTTTATTTTGTTTGACGGAGATCATACTAGTTGTCAACCTTTGGTTGACTACTTTAATAACACTACAAGCTTCTTGAAGTTCACTTTCTCTTTTCACACAGAGTCCATTTCATACCTCGACATTTTAGTGTCAAAGGACTACACTACTCAGCAATTCATATCCACCATTTATAGGAAAACTACTTACTCCAACACTCTTTTACACTACTCTAGTTGTCACCCACCCCAACAGAAACAGACTATAGTCAAAGGGCAACTGGTCAGGGCTGCACATATTATAATATTGGATAAAGATTTTCTTGCTGAATGTAGACACCTGAAGAGTTTATTTTCACATCGATTATCAGTACACCCTGAGAGTTAGAGTGAACTGTAACTCTAGATTTGTGATCTACTTAGCTCAGTGTCAATTTTGTCCAGCTTTTTATAGTGGCAAAACTGAGAGGCGCCTTCGTGATTGGATTTACGAACACATATACGCCATTAGAAAACAGAAGCTTGAGAACACACTAGCCAAACACATTTCACTACATCCTGATCACAATTTTAAATTTATTATTATTGACCAAATGCCGGTAAACCCTAGAGGTGGTACAACCCCTCTGTAACTTGAAGAAATAGAGTTAAGTTGGCAGATTAGACTGAATGCATATAATGTACCAGGGTTAAATGAAGGATGTTCAATTAGTAGCGTGCTTAAACTGAAGAGTCTGAATAGATGATACCCTACTGTAACAACTTCATTCAGAGGGTAGCATGTTTCTTATATAAAGTCAATAGTGACCCTACAGAGGACACTTTTTATATTAATATTAATTCTATTGTGAACTATTGGTTACATAGGGTACATTTTTATTTTAGTACTGATATATGGTTTTATTTTCACTATTATGTTTATTTTTTATTCTCATACTCATCAACGTATAGTTTTGATTTCGTGTAGCGGTGTTTTTACTAATGTTTTACTAATTTTTTATTAATTGTTGAATGTAGTTAGTGTTTAGAATGCTGTAGATGTACTCAACGGGTACATTGTTCTTTAAGAGCCAAAACTGATTAATTGACAATTATGCCTTGTCTATTTAACCTGCTTGTTTGCAATACTTGGCATCTGAAGAAGTTTGTATATGGTAACAAACGAAAAGCGCTTAATTCAATTTGATTAAACTGTTTTACGTGGTGGTGCTGTTTCGTGGTTCCTACCCTTGTTGTTTGGATTTCCAGTTTGACGTTGCCTGTCTTGATTCCCAGTTATTTCACCTTGGTCCATCTGGATCCTGTTTGGGGATTTATCCCTCTATGTCTCATAGCTAGACAAATTACTGCATTCCCTTAGCAGACCCTTCAATTACTGGACTTTAGCAGTTATTTCACCTTGGTCCATCTGGATCCTGTCCGGGGCTTTATCCCTCTATGTCTCATAGCTAGACAAATTACTGCATTCCCTTAGCAGACACTTCACTTACTGGACTTTAGCAGTTATTTCACCTTGGGCCATCTGGATCCTGTTAGGGGTTTTATTCCTCTATGTCTCATAGCTAGACAAATTACTGCATTCCCTTAGCAGACACTTCAATTACTGGACTTTAGCAGTTATTTCACCTTGGTCCATCTGGATCCTGTTCGGGGTTTTATCCCTAAATGTCTCATAGCTTGACAAATTACTGCTTCTTTTCTAAATTAATGGAAAAGTATCAGCAAATTGTTTTTTATTGACTCTTTTTAATATCTTCTATGAATATAGTAATAAACATTTTTTTTCTTTCTTCAGCTACACTGTCTAAAATAAAATTATTTCTTAAAGCTAAGAATGTGTTAGATGTACAGACTCTTTTACATTAGCTATTATTTTCAGTCAGCGGCAGCATCAAGGTCCCTGTTATTTCAGCTCCTAGATATAATTGACACCATAAATTAGAAGAGCTGCCTAGCTGGTAACCAAGAGAAAACTGCATCCTCTCTATAACAGTTTATCTGTTTGATCCAGCAGAGATTTTTGCTTTATGACACTGTTGCATGGATAAAAAAAATGCAAGACTGCTAATAAAGAAGACAGGACTACTAACATATAATTGTGCAGACATCTCATGGGAAAAACTTTTTATATTTAATGGGCAATAGTGTGCAAGGAAAATGAGGTACATGCATAAAGAAAAAAGAGTGAGATTTAATGTAGACATAGCGTGGCATTCATTAAAAAGGCTGGAAAAGGAAAACAGTTCACATAAAGGCAGAAACACCTTCATAATACTTTAACGTTTTGTAGGTTGTAGTCATCCATTAAGTGAAACAAAATAGGTGCAAATATATTTTTAAAGAACATATGGCAAAATAAATACCAAACTTAAGAGTACCCCCGCTATCAGTATCAGTCAACTGACTGCAGACAGAGCACAATCAATTGCCATGAGTCAACCTTTTATTTACTGTACTCCAGAGTAACAATACAAGTTAACCACCTATTGGATGGTGGAGTAGTTATTAGTAAGGGTTAAATGAGCGTCCATCACAATTGCTAATATTAGGAATACTTATGAATATATACAAACAGAAATGCTTTTGAATCACTATAGTAAGTTTCAAGGTCGGAGGTCTGAGAAGGAGTAACACTGAGCAGATTGCCATAAACGCAGTTCAAGTAAGGAAAATATAAGAATGAAATCTTCTTTCCATTGAGTGAAATACAATGGAACATGCATTGTTTTGTAGTGCAGCTTTTTAACATGTGGCAGTATCAGTGTCAAAATAACATACTTGTTAAGTTATTTTACAGCTAGAAAAGAATGCATAGCTGACTGTACAAAATTAGAAAGCAGGCATTTTGCATCTTTTGCATAGAGACCCACTCTGATAAACTAAATGAACATCAGAATATAGAATGCTCATATCTGTTTACAATAATATGCAAGTTTTGCTTATCTTGATAGCATATTTCTAGTCAGGTCTGCATGGCTTCAATGGCAGAAATCATCTATAACCTTATTATACTATGTAGTTAATATCTAAATGCAAAATGTGGACAAAGCATGTAAAAGCTAAGTGTAGACTCTAGAGAAAGTGTAAGAGACCGTTTATGTTGGAAGAAAGAGAAATCAAAAACTGAATGGTGGTCTTGTACTGTACAGAACACTAAGCACTGCTCAGACATCACACTTAAGGAATAAAGTAATGAATGATTTTAACCAGCTGCTTGAAGATAAACCATCAAGACTTAGACATGTAGCTTACCATAGTAGTTAAGAGCAAGAGACTCTTCATATTTACACTGTAAAATGAAGCAGAAATAAAACTGCAAACATTGGCAACACCTAGTATGGATGCGCCAATTTATAAAGTATTTGATAAACAATAAGACAGAGATGGATGAGAACCTTTGAACATTGGTTCTCATGCCATGAAGTATATTCAGTTATCTAATCACGTCAATTGCATTTGCTATCTCATTCTGAAACTTTACAAACTTGGATTGACAAAATAATAGTTACAGAATAAACTGATGTCTCTTCTGTGCAGAATGGAACACAAGGCTTTGCATTTTTATAGTGGTGATCCATGAAGAGCGGCGCTATGTGGTTATGCAATTCCTGGACTTTCAGGATGAATACAAAATGTGGAGGACTTTTTATGAACATGCTCCTTTATCAGAAAAGCATAACGAGATTAACACATACGCGACAGGGGGGCAGCTACTGGGCTTTAAACAAATGCACAAGAATTTGATTCATAGACATGAATCTATAATGAGCTAATTTGTATACAGCCCCTGTAAATAGCACTGAATTTACACCAGAAAGTAGAAGTTTTTGGTCAGAAAATAGAGAAGCAAGGGGAGTTTAGTTTGTGCTTATACATGCCTAGACATTTCTATGAAGAGGTTGCTTGGGTAAATGTTTCATTTTAGTACTTCTGCATACCTGGACATATTAATTAAGGTGTCCCTTGGGTGAATGCTTCATTTTGGTGCTTGTGCATACCTGGACATTGTGCTGAAGTAATTGCTCTCTGCTTACATTTTAGTGCTTGTGCATACTATGGCATGTTACTGAATGGGCGCTTGGGCGAATGTTTCATTTTAGTGCTTGTGCATACTATGGCATGTTACTGAATGGGCGCTTGGGCGAATGTTTCATTTTAGTGCTTGTGCATACTATGGCATGTTACTGAATGGGCGCTTGTGCGAATGTTTCATTTTAGTGCTTGTGCATACTATGGCATGTTACTGCATGGGCGCTTGGATGAATGTTTCATTTTAGTGCTTGTGCATACTATGGCATGTTACTGAATGGGCGCTTGGGCGAATGTTTCATTTTAGTACTTCTGCATACCTGGACATATTAATTAAGGTGTCCCTTGGGTGAATGCTTCATTTTGGTGCTTGTGCATACCTGGACATTGTGCTGAAGTAATTGCTCTCTGCTTACATTTTAGTGCTTGTGAATACTATGGCATGTTACTGCATGGGCGCTTGGGTGAATGTTTCATTTTAGTGTTTGCGCATACTAGGGAATGTTACTGACAGGGTCACTTGGGGAAATTTTTCATTTTGGTGCTAATGCATATTAGGAAATGTTACTGAAGGATCACGTGTGTGTCAGGGAACTACTTATGCATACATGAGCAGACTAATGAAGTGATTGCTGGACAAAATAATTTATTGTGTCATTTTAGTGCTTGTGTATACTTAATACAAACTAATAAACAGTTTGCTCTGGGAGATAATTCTTTTGTGTGTTAGGGAAAATCTTGTGCATACTTGGACAAACAAGTTTGCGAATTGCAACTCAACATTTAAAAATGGACGTGCATACTGCAGGGATGTCGAAACATGAACTGAAAACTGCCTCATTACCATACTATGACTTACAATATTTCTCATGTGATCTTATTATATTTAAGGCCTTTTGCATTAGATTAAATAGCTTGTATGAATCTCACCTTTGCTATGCTCATTCATAAGCATCAGGAATGCCAGTATCACATTTGTGCACGTGACTATGAATACGACCACTCTCATTCTTTCTCTTTCTTTTCTCAGTGTTAGTAGCAGAACTGTTGTACGTTTAAGTATAAGCTTGACACAATTCCATAAAACAGTAACTAGCAACGTTAAATATAGGTACATAAAACAGTAAAACAAATCACTGTTCTTGAAAGTATGTCGAATGGTTTTGTATGCAAAATGCTAAGATATTGTAATAAATGCAGTATTTCAATCTTTAGTATTGTACTATTGTGATCAACTCTCTAATTTTAACCCTGATACGTTTAACAGAATTCTAAACTCCTTTAACTGATCTATCCTGAAAAATATTCCACTCAATGAAGCTGTAAAGAAATTTAACTCACTTTTCCTAAAAAATCCTCAGTAGTCTGGCTCCAACTAGAACAAAAAGAATAAAGAATAATCACACTCCTTGGTTATCCACTCAAAGCATGCACCCAATCTATAAAAGAGAGAGCTCTGAAAGAATAGTTAAAATATAGATCTCCCCAAAACCTACACACTTCAAAGAACTACATAATCATACTAAAAGACAGATTATCACAGAGAAGAAACTCTATTTCAATAACCCCTTAATAAATCAGTCTTCCAACCCAGAAAAATGTTGGTCTTCTATTAGCAATATAACCCACCATGGAACATCCACCACTCCTAATCCTGCCCTAAATAACACTCCCTCCAAAATAGCTGCTCAGTTTAATATACATTTTATACAATGCATTAAAGCCCTTACTAAAGATTTTCCTCCCAATAATTCTGACATGCCCTCTCCTCAGACAGAAAACACCACCCTATTTAACCCTAAAACCCATCCCAACCTCCTACTTCAAATCAGTACTTCTTAAACTGAAACCCTGTTCTCGTTTAGTAGATAATCTGCCAGCAGAATACCTAAAGCTGGCTGCCAGTTCCATAGCCTATCCTGTGTCTCTTCTAATTAACAGATCTATCAAGGAACCATAGATTCCTTCTCTATGGAAAACATTCTTCACTACTCCCCTTCATAAAGGAGGAACCTCAACTAATATAACCAGTTTGGGACCTATTGCTATATTATCCTCTTTAAAAAAAAAACACAAAAACCAAAAATCCACCAGGAAGCTCTCAAGAGACTGTAACAAGCAACACCAGACAAATAAGCATAGGTATTAGTGTAAAAACCTTTTATTCGCTTTCGTCAAGAAAGACTTCATCAGAACCACAAATGATATTATCCCCTTTGTCAAAAAATTCTGGAGAAGTGCCTTCACAAGCAGCTTCTTCAACTTATTCTTCAGGAAATGGTCCTGACCAACACACAGCAAGATTTAGACCTGCCCATAGTGCTACCATAGCCTTATTAACTTTAGCAAATACTATTAACAAAACCAAAGACAAAGGCAGACTTGTTTCTTCTGTATTCCTTGATCTCTCTAAAGCTTTTCATCTAGTCTCTCATCAAAAACACTTCTACCAACTGTCTTCTCTCTGACTATCAAAACCCAAACTGCTATAGTTTAATAACTACATAACCAATAGATACCAGTCTGTTAAATGTCTCTCTACTCTTCCTTCCTTCCTGTCAATACTGGTGTGCCACAGGGCACCATTCTCAGCCCTCTACTCTTTAATATGTTCACTAACAATTTCCTCTCAGTAAGCTTCCCTCACACAACATGCTGATGATTCTACCCTAACATGCATTTCCGACAGCTTAATACATCTTCAGGGAATGACTTAAGAATCCTTTAACTCTTTTGACAACTGGCTTCAGGATAATCACCTGCTACTAAATCCCAAAAAGACTATATAACTTCTCTTTTTTTACAAAATCCTATTTCCATGAAAAAAAAACAACTTTAAAATATCTTCTGTAAATAATACTGTGATTGAAATTACCCCACGTACAAAGCTACTTGGCATGACAATCAATGACAATTTTAAATTCAATTTACATATCCACAACAGCATCAAGAAAACCCATCAAAAACTAGGCATTCTGCATAGAGTAAAGATATTCCTTACAGACTCTTCCAGGGTAACTCTACTAACCCCTTACCTCTTACCATCTGTCCTATATGGAGCCACTGTCATGATCTACCTACAAGCTTCACTTAGTTGTAAAACTTGAACATTACCATACTAAAGTTACCAGATTCACTTGTGACAAACCTTATCAGACCCATCAGTGTTTACTACTAAAAACACTTAACTGGCTTGAGCTTCCTCACCAGCTATCTTATATTCAGCTCACCTTAACCCATAAACTCATCCAGACCTCATCTGCCTGCCTAAGAATTAGTTCCCACACTCCAATACCATCTTCCAAATTGTTACCTTTGTTCAAATAATAAACAACTGTTTATTATCTACAAACTACAAAGGGCCACAGGGGTCAGTCTTTATTCCAACAGTATAGATAGAACTTGGAATAAAATTCTTATACACATCAGGTCTATCACATACCTTCATCTTTTCAAACCATTACTAAGACTTCCTCTCTGCCTCCTGACTTTGTTCCTGCTCCTCCTCTGGGAGATAGCTCTCTATCACCTTTGTCACCTTTCTTATACCTCCCTTTAAAGCACTAAATCATTTAACCTGCTTATCCCCTTCTAATACCTCACTTTACTGTAAACTCTAAACTACAATACCTACTTCTAATTACTGTTCCATTACTACTTCTCTGTTAATGATCAAACTTGCTTATTTCCTGTAATACTTCACTGTATTATAGTTCTTAAATTACTCTTACCTATCTTATACACTGCTGTTCTATTTGTAAAGTCTCAGTACAAGGCTTGTAAATTTACTGTTTGTGAATATCAACACAAATTTTAGGGTTCGTATAACCTCGAACTTGTAAAAGTTCAAATGTCACATGGTCGACACCATATGATCGAACTTTTACAAGTTCGAAGGTTAAAATAAATGGCTCTGTACGGCACAGAATAGCAAGATTTCCCATTTCTGCACTGAAGTGCGATCTCGGAGTTGATATATTTAAGTAGCGGGGGTGTGGGGGGTGCAGGGGGTGCAGGGGGGTTTGAGCATTTAGGTAAGTTTTTCTTTGTTTTTTTATTTTTTATTATATATTCGATGTTTCACACTTCACTCATATGGTGTTGATCATATGAGGTTCAAAGTTTTGAAACTTTGAATATATAATATAGACCCAAATTTTATTATACTGACTATTCTGCCATGTATTCACTGCAAATGCATTATAAAATTTGTAATTATAAGTATTGATTCTCACATGGGGGTAGCTGGCTAGGCTTCAAATGGCCCAAAAGGGCAGTTATCCTAGTACTAACCTATGAACCTATGAACCTTGATTGCATTAAATATGATAACAGGAGCTTTTTCCTCCTGGCCTCAACTGAAAAAGAGCAGTTTTCGCCAGTCCGATTTTCCCAGTAAACAAATGTCAGTAAATAAATAAATAAAGTGTCCCTATACAGAAGTAATGGAGTTCTTTAATGACATTCCTAATCTGGACAAGATAGTAGGAATGTTCTTGTTTAATATTTCATATTCCTAATTAAACATTTTTTGTTTCTTTATGATATTTCACAGATGTAGGACTTGAAGAGTTTCTCACTCTCTCTTTTTCTCTCTCTCTACGTTTTGATTTGGGAGCTTCAGTTTCAGGCTGAAAACCTTGCCAGTGCTTTGCAGCTTTACTCTGTCTTCAACTAGTAAATCTGAAAATTGCCTCTAATTTGTCTGTACTTTCTTTCTAGCTTTACCTTAATTCTCTGTTGAATTTTGGTATCAGTAATGCAGCTGAAGTGAGTAATTTGTATTTTACTATACATCTCATTGGAAAATCCATATAGCTGTTCCTACTACTCATTTTATAAGAGTTTTACTCTTTAAATAGTTCTCTACTTGCTCATTCAGTTGTAGATAATATGGACTAGAGTTCATATATTAAAATTCTTAGTCATGCACAACTTTTCTCAGTTCTTTTCTTTTTGATTATTTTATTGTGAACCACTCTCAGATATGCTGACATCAAATACTTCTTTTCTTAGGAATATAGACTGCTTGATTATTTTAGGATACTTGGAATGATAATCCATACATGTAGGGTACAATGTCCTTACACATATAGGATACAAGCTTCCATCTACTGATCTAGGCCTGCTGTGCTCCATTGATGACCTTGTATCCTGTAAGCTAGCATCTCTTCACTGTACTGCCATTATGGTAATATCTGCATGAAGCATATCTCTGCATTATGTGCCCTACACTGTATATCTTGCACTTTTTTAAATTTTTTTCTATTCCCAGATGTCTGGAGCCAGGGTCCGCCGAATCAGGTATTCACTCAAGTCATTGCTCCACAGGTACCAGTACAATTCCATCATAGTCCATGTAGGTGGATATGACCTGTGACAATCTGAAAATTGACATTATGGAACTTTCATACTCTGTGTCTCAGGCTGTTATGAGCCTAGCACTGAGCAGCATATTACAATCACTGAGGATAATGCCACAGTATGAGCAAAAAATGGTTGATTTCAACAAGTGGTCGCCTTTCTGGTGTCAATCTAAGGGGATGCGATATCAGTCAGTTTGGGAGGAGATGGTTAATAGACTGTGATGCTTTGCCAATGATGGCCTGCACCTTTACCCTCTACGTGTACGAATACTGGCCAGTACTTTATCTACCCCATGTTGCATTTTTTACAGAATGCCAAATTGACAAATCTACTGACATAAAATCATCTCAGCTGAACCTCAATGCTAGGAGCCTAAAAAAAGTTCTGTCTATTCAAGAATATAGATATCAATGCAGTTACTGAGACATGGTTTAAAGTGGCAGAGAGTACCCCTTCAGTGTAAGGTTTCAGTGCCTTCTACAATTTTAGACCAGTAGCTGCTCAGACAAGGGCTAAAGGTGGAGGTATTTCACTATTCATCAGTAAGAGGCATATCTCTATGGTGGTCAAACAGGATAATGTGGTAGAGGTCCTCCACGTGTAGACCAGCACAGACGAAATCTAATACATTATCTTAGCCAGCTATAGGTCAACCTCCATGTCCCAAGAAGCTCACAATGCATACTTGGACCTACTGGAGACACTTACCATCCAACCTAACACCCTATTCATGGGAGAATTTAATAACCATTTTTTTAGAATGGAAAGCTTACATGGTCTCATATCTCAAGGCACAGTAATTCCTGAACTTCATAAATAAAAACATTCTTGATCAAATAGAGAATATGCCCAATACATGCTTTAATATACTGGACCTTGTGTTCACAATTATGGGAGAACACTGCACCCACACTCAATGTCTCATCCTTCCTGGTATGGTCCATCTATAAGGCTATCCCCCTCAAAATTAAAACCAACTCCATAATCCCATAAAATCCAGTAAATACTAGTAACTATTCTAAGGCAAATTATCTTTGTTAAGTGATGACTTGTCAAAATTCAGTACTCCTCCAAACCCCAAGAACACAAAAGCCTATGCTGAATTGCTCTCAAAAATTCTGTACAACCATGTCAATGGTTGTACAGACACTGCTGTACCTACCAGAAGAAAGCCCCGGACTAGCACCAGAAGAAAACCCACACTGGTGGTATCTCAAATTAAACAACATGTACAAGAAAAGGAAAAAAATGTTATTGTAAAATTAGGAAGGGTAATTCCCATAAAGATAAAAACTCTCATCAAACTAAATAGACAACTAAGAGGACAATTAGGTCAAACAAAACCAACTTTGAATTTATGATATCCTCCTAGGTGAAAGATAACCATAAGGCCTTCTACAGCTTTGTCATAAACCTCAAGGGCAGCACACAGCAATGTGCTAAACTGATGGCTAAAGGTGCTACACTTATTGAGCCCAGCAATATAGTGAACCTGTGACACATTCAGTTCCAACTTTGTCCCCCTTTACCTCCAAACATCCCCCAAAAATGCTGTCAAACATAACACATCCAATTGTTACTAAGGAACATGGAATGGCTGTATGTGCTAAAGCCAAGAACATGGCCTCAGTGGTGTCCAATAACATTCCAGGATGCCTACTGAACAGTCTAAAATATGACTTATCAGGACTCCTGGGATCATTATGTAACTATAGTTTTAAAACAGGCTTTGTGTCATGTGAATGGAGGACTGTAATGGGCATCCTCCTTCAAAATGGAGGACCTCCTACAAATCCTGCAAAACTACAGACCCATTAATCTGACTAATCTTATTTGTAAAATTATGGAAAGAATTATCATAGAAATTATCATCAAGGACATAGGAGACCTCCAGACTCTGCATTCATCCCAGTTTGGCTTTGTCAAAGAAGGTTATGCATACTGAATCTGCTGGACTTCGTTGAAAAGGTCACTAAGGCAGTGGATGAGGGTAAAATTGTGCATACTGCCTACCTAGATCTAGCTAAAGCATTTGATACAATACCACATGTGGGAATTGTCAGTAAATGTATAGAACTTGATATTAACCCTGTATAACATGCTGAGCAGCTAGTTGGCTCACTGATAAGATCCCAGATTTTAGAATCACTAATGCTTCCTTCTCAAAGAGGCCATTCACTATTGGAGTACCCCAGGGCTCAATGCTAGGCCCATATATCTTTAATTTGTTTCTTTAATGTCAAGGCCAATGTGAAAGGATTCCGGCTAACCAAGTCCCCAGATGATTGCAAACAGAGTAATCAGTGAATCCTCGTAAGATGAGAATACCCTTCAGGGTGCTAAAGCCATGCCTTAAAACATAATACCAAGATATGCATTATAGTAACTTTTATGAAGTCAGCAATCCTGGATAACCATGTCATCAATAAAACAACCATAAAAGTTGATCCGTTAGTCAGGGATTTGGGAACTGATGTGCATAATAACCTGGCCTTCGACCAACATGCGCCCAAGATAGTAAGAAAATTCTTCAATTTGCTCATCTTATAAGCAAGGGCATGGCATCTAGGTCCAGAGAGGTCATCATACCACCCTACTCCACCCTCATCAGACCCATCATGGAGTATAATGCCCACTCCTGTATGTACCTGACCAGACACATGCAGCAACTAGAATGTCCACAAAGGCTCCTTACAAAAAGAATACAGGGAGTAAACACAATATCCTACGGTGATCATCTCAAAGCCCTGCCTCTTTTCTTGGTATCATACAGACTTCTGAGGTGATCTTTGCTTGGCATACAAGGCATCCCCAGACCCTGATTTCATGAACCTTTTGCATAGCCTGAGTACAAACAGCACCAGAACTAGTAGATTAAAAGATCTAAATTTTGCTTGCAACATAAATAGGACATGTCGGAGGGATAGATATGTTTCTCAGAGAATTCCCAGAGTTCTTCCCTATCCCTGTTTTAGTGCACCTTGGACCATTGGAAAGGTAAACTGAAATCCACCCCCTGATCTGGTGCCTATGCCACTGATGGACAGAGGCAGTCAATAAATCACCCTTTATATAAATCTAATTTGTGGATCAGATTTGGGTTGCACATTTAGGCTTATCAAAGCCCTTTGAATGTTAACATAGTATACACCTATGAACCGATGTCATTCATATATCTTTTTAATCATTTATCTATTTATTTAATTGGCAGCTATCATTTTGTCAGATTTTGTGCATTAACCCTTGGTTACAACCTGCTTCTTCCTTAAAAGAAAACATGACTGAATGTCTTTTCTTGTTGATGACTGTAGACCAGGCTAACTATGCATTGTAACTTCTTTCAGTAATTATGTCTTTAAGTCAGTATCAGTACATCTCTGTACTTATTTTATTTTTTGCTCTTTTCACTTGTAAATTTATTTTTATTTCATTTTATATTTAGTTTACATTTGTTAACTAAGTAAATGAAGTTATCTGAAGACTGTTTTCCGCTACAACCCGGGTCACAATGTATAAATCACAGTCAAATTTAATAAGAAACAAATGTATTAATGGCAAAATGACACAGGGGAATATATCTAATCACACAAATGCAGCTTTAGCTAAATAATCTTTAATGTCCTATCAATTATTATTGTTAAACTGGTAAACCTGCACTACTTAACACATCTACAATGTGCAGATCTTTGCCTAGTCAATATTTCAGTTTAAGATCTTACTTCTGTAAATTAAATAACATGCTTTCTAATACCAGAGGTATCTTTGTCATTACCCTTTGAAATATGCTTTACAATGGTACATGGAATGGTACTACTTCTGTTTTACTACCATAGACTTGTTAATTGAATTTCTGAGATGCATAAACTAATGCTAACTGTTTTTTTCCCATTTGCCATATAAGGGACTGGTCTGTTCTCATATAGGATGACACATTTTATGCTATTCTGACTGGTATCTGTTCACGCACAAATATCATGCTCCCATCACAGTATTTTAAAATCTGGGCTTCTTTAACTAGTTTCCATATCTAATGTATTTTGTTCTTTATATGTCCTTCCTATCCTGCATCATAATCTAATACATTTCTTACCGACAAAGTTTTCTCAGACATATGAAATGCAAACGACTCAAAATATGTACGCTCTTGAAAAACTTCTACAATGCCTGCTTGTTTTCTTTCATTTATATTCTGAAACTGCTCTGTTTTTTTGTGTATTTTTATATCTGGCTTCATTTCTACTGTTAGGATAAGACCCACATAATTCAGACTGGTAAGTCTTATCTGACATTTCTCTTATTTGCTTGGAATGTTGTTGCCTTAATCTTTCTAGCATTCACATCGTCCTACTGTCATACTCTTCTTTCATCTGAAATGACAGTTTTATGATAGTTATTGTGGACAACAGTAGCCTACTATAGTACTGACATATGCAACTGCAATTCTTCCTGCCTCTCCCAAACCCATGATTTCCCAACCTTCCAGTAAAATATGTGAGCCAGGTTTCATAAATACCTATTATTCTGGTCAATGGAGGCATATTCATCTATGAAGAAGACCAAGGCTTTTACAGGTGCTCCTGATACAAAATGTACCATTCATAGGCAACGTTGTCTATCCAGCAGAATCTATACAGTCATGAACTATCACAAGTTCTCAGGAAGGTCCAGTATTTGGCTATATGATCCCAGGAGAAAGAAAAGTAAAAAAAAAATATTTAAATTTTTTAGAAAGTAGAGGCATTGTCAGGAATTCTATAAATTTTTTAAAGTGAGCTTAAACAGTTTATTAAGACTTAAAACTATTTATGTTTTGTGCCTAATGAAAACAAAATCAGTCTATGGTAATGACTGCAGTGATGGAAGATGTAGTGTGTGTCTGGTAAGTCTGAATATGTGTGCACATACATTTGTGTGGACACATGCATGGGTAATTGGGAGTATACAGTATGTGTGTGCAGCGGGGTGCAATGGTGGTAAGGGGGGACTGAAGGTAGTCCAGCATGTGGTTATACAGCCTGGTATAGAGAGACATTGAGAGAGACAGTATCTGGCTCATGTCAGAATTGTAAAAGCTAAAGGAAGTCCATGTTTTGAGAATATAGTTGCTGTCAAAAAAATGAATACATAAATAAATAAATAACACCATAGTGATATATTTGCTTACTGTAGGACAGGAATTAGGTGAGTATGTAATAAGATCTAGTTTAGGGAGGGAGGGAAGACAGCTGAAAGGGAATATGAGAAGAAATTTTACCAGACCTGACCGACTCTTGTCCTTTATACGCATTTTCAATTAATAAGCTTTCACATAAAATTTGCTAAGGACCTTAAGTACCTAACCGAGGCCCACTAAATCTGTTTATCCTGCATGACTCTGAATATAGCATGCTGTCTGTCTTCTGGAATCTTTAATAAAGGTGTGTGAGTGTGTGTACAGGAGAGTGATAAATTTGTAGGAAAAAAATGGGGTGCATTCTTTCTGTATCCTTATTTGATTCATAGATAATTTAACCTTTGACTGGAATGGACTAACATTTTTTTTTATTTCAGGTGTACCCACTAAATGATCCTGTAGATCCTCAGGGACTTCCACACATACCACTTACAAGCCTATTGCTTGTGAAATGCAAATTAAAGGTGCATAAAAAGTTTTTTATTTCTTAAAGCATGAGCTATAGAGCATGCAGTCAAGGCACTTAATAAAGGAAGAAATCCACAAACAACATTCATGTTACACAAAAGTTCTTTAGCATAGTGTACAAGGTGACCTACTAACAGAAGAAATGCACAGACAATGTTAATGTTACGCAAAACCATAAAAGTGATTGAGCATAGTGCACGAGTTGACTTACTAAAAGAAGAAATGTCCAATGTTCATGTTAAACAAAGCCATACGAATGGTTTAACACAGTGCATGAGGTGCCTTACTAGAGGAAGAAATCCACAGACAACGTTCATGTTACACAAAGTCATACAAATGGTTTAGCATAGTGCAGAGGTGACTTACTAAAGAAAGAAATGCACATACAATGTTCATGTTACACAAAGCCATATGAGTGGTTTAGCATAGTTAAGAGGTGACTTACTAAAGGAAGAAATGCACAGACAACATTCATGTTACACAAAGCAATACGAGTGGTTTAATATGGTGCATGAGGTGACTTAATAAAGGAAGAAATGCGCAGACAACGTTCATGTTACACAAAGCCATATGAGTAGTTTAGCATCATGCAGACGTGATTTACTAAAGGAAGAAATGCACAATGTTCATGTTACACAAAGCCAAAGCCACATGAGTGGTTTAATATGGTGCATAGATGACACCAGTTCACAGCAGGGTCTATATTAGAACACCGAACATTTGAAATGTCGGGTGTTCTAATATCAACCCGCAGAAAATATTGAAGTAACAGGAAACCAAATTATTTCCTAGGGAAAGAATTTGGTCGCCCGTTTCTGTTGCTTTGGTATTTTTAGTGCTCTGGTGGAATATTACGGGTCGGGTTCAGGTAAGTGTGCGATTGTGTGGATGTTTGGGTTAGAGCAGGTCAGCTGAGTTATGGTTAGGGCATGGGTCAGGTAAGTGTGCAATTGTGTGGACGTGTGAGTTAGGGTTGGTTAGGTGAGTTATTGTTATGGCACGGGTGAGGTGACTGTGTGATAGTGACGGATCTTAGGGTTAGGGTTTAGTTAAGGTAAGTGGATAGTTAGTGGTGTTTGTATAATTTAGTGTAGGGTTAGGTGTTAGAGTTTAGGTGTATGTGTGTGGATTGCTGTTTGTTTGGTGTGCTTGTGTTGTGTGTATGTGTTTCCCTAGGAAAAAATTTGCTGTTCCAAATGTTCGATGTTTTTTTTTTTCAATTGCTAGGGTTCGATATTAGAACACTCGATATTTTGAATGTTCAGTATTCTAACATAGACCCTTCACAGCAGACTCTTGACTCAGCTGCACAACATTTGACTATTGATTAGCAAGGCTTCTCAATCTGTAGAGCAATGTAGTTGTCAATGGGGGTGGCTCATAGAAATTAGGGTAGTCCTTGTTCCAGTGGATTCTCTGCATGGATTCTTGTATAAAACAGCAATTGATAGATGTATTTTCTATGCAAAATTATTGAGCAGCAGAGCAGAAAAAGCATTAAGTGCATTTGTTTATTAGGTACATTGCACATATTTTTTTTTCTTTTTGTTAATGACATAAAATGTAAAACTCTATTTTCCTCACTTAGACTGTTAATCCAGGTGAGTAGTGTAGTGCAATGTAGTTTGTATTTGTGTGTGTGTGTGTGTGTGTGTGTGTGAACAAATCTGTCACATTTGTGTGTGTGTGTGTGTGCACGTGTGAATAAAGATGTCATGTTTCTGTGTCTGCTCGCGCGTGTGCGTGTGTGTGTGTGTGTGTGTATGTGTGTGAATAAAGATGTCATTGTGTGTGTGTGTGTGTGTGTGTGTGTGTGTGTGTGTGTGTGTGTGTGTGTGTGTGTGTGTGTTTGTGTGTGTGTGTGGTTATATATGCACTTGGTTATGTCTTTGTGTGCCTGAGTAAGGAGAGTGTTTGGCTGTTTTGTTACTTACTTTACTAGTATAGTACACCACTCAGTTGAGCAGCTGTATAAACCATTTAGCTGAGGGATTCTTCTTCAAGTAAATCAGTTGTTAATATAATCAAAGCAATTCAGCCAATGAACACTGCCTTTACTGTTATACTTTATAGGGAGATAATTTGATTACAAATAAATTAAAATAGTTGACTGTCAAACTAGTAGATAAACTAGAGATATTCCAGTAAAAGATTCAGCCCCTGATAATTTTATCTCAGACGGGAACTTTTAAAGTCAACAATCAAGGATTTCTCCATTTTGGCAACATAGGACTCTTTAACATGAATCTCAGAAAGAAGCATCACATAACTGGTGTGCAGCACTGAGTGAAAATTTAAATAAGCAAAGAAAGTATACCAAAGTGGGCTAGATACTTCAGCTTTTGTCTCTTGTAATAACAAAACAGAAGGCATGTGGGATGAAATTGAGTACAGCGGTAATGGCAACAAAAAGATAGAAATCAGAAGACGTTAAAAACAGAGAGAGCAGAAAATAGTGGAACATGTTAAAATCTGGTGGGGACGGATGAAGAGAAGGGAAGTGTGAATGAGGAGGTGAAAGCTAAAATAAAAGGGGCTACAACCAACTGCCACAGAGTCTCAGAAGTACTGTATGACAGAAGAAAAGTTAGGTGTACAAAACAGTGGCATGACTAGTACTACTGTATATTACAGAAATCTAGAACGAAAAGGTAAAGTAGTTGAAGAAGCTAGATGTGACGGAATGAAGTGCCTGAGATAAGTGATAGGATGCAAACTGTAGAAATCAGGACATCACAGCAGAAGCTAAAGTAGCTCCAATTGCAGAGAAGGTAAAAAAAGGGCCAGATTAATGGTGGTTTGTGCATATGTGCAATAATAATAATAATAATAATACAATAATCTGGTGAAGAATTTTTGGTCAAGAGAGGAAGAAGGCAATAGGAAATGAAAGCATCCAGCAAAGAGGTGGCTGGATTGTATGAAAGTCAGGCATGAGTATCAAAAAAGGCAGGAGTGTGGCACTGAACTGAGACAGATGGTGACAATTAACATGACATCCTGACCCCATGTAGAAAATGGGAAAAAGTGGGCTGATGATGACATACTATCTATGAATACATGTGTACATATGCGATGGCATATGTGTGTGTGTGCATGCGTGTGTATAAATATACATGTATGTATGTGTGTGAGTGTGTATGTGTGTGTGTGTGTGTGTGTGTGTGTGTGTGTGTGTGTGTGTGTGTGTGCGTGTGTGTGCGTGTGTGTGTATGTGTAAATATATATTTATATATGCTTCCATAAAGTCAACCGAACAAACCAACATTATGTGATCATTACTGGGAGAAATGTAAGGGGATTATGCCAATATGCTGACACTTCTGTATTGCAACACCTGTTTATAATTTGAAGAACTGTGTGCATGTGTGCGTATGTGTGAATATTTGTCTTTGTGTGTGTGTGTGTGTGTGTGTGTGTGTGTGTGTTTATGTCTGTATGTGTGTACATGTGTGATACACACGCGCACACACACACACACACACACACACACACACATACAAACAAATAAAAACACATGGACTAGACTTTTCTCCCCTAGTATGATTGGGATACATATCTTTATCTATATCTATATCTATATCTATATCTATATCTATATATTTATATATATAGCTATAGCTATCTGTATGTCTATCCTGCACATCAGGACAGGAAATATGCCTGGGTATTCATAGATAAAGTGTGCAGATGTGTACATGCATGTTATGCTCTATGTCTTGTATGTCACCATGGGTTACCAAGTTTTATTAACCCTGACTAGGTAGTGGGGCTCACAAAGTTCATTGCATTTTCTTAAATGACTGGTAGGCGTGTCTAAACATGATGTTTTTGGCTTTGCTCACCTCTGAACCCCAGTTTTCAGGCCTATACTTACATTGTAGACATATCTGAAGGGAAACTGATTTATTGTTCTTTAAACTGAATTTCATTTTTATGAGTAGAACTTCAAGAATTATTTTCAGGATTTTTAAGTGTGTGTATATATATATATATATATATATATATATATATATATATATATATTTATATATATATATATATATATATATATATATATATATATACACACACACACACACACACACACACACACACACACACACATATATATATATTTTTTTTATAGACAGAGATATTCAGATAGATATATAGATAGATAGATATAAAGATAGATATGTATTTATATACATACACACATATATCTATATATATATATCTATATGTGTTTACCGGGGTGGTCTGACTGGGTCTACAGAACCCATTTTCAGCAGAGGCCTGGGGAGAAAAGCTCCACATACAGTACAATACAAATACAGTATAATCCAATGCAATAAAAATTACATTAGAAATACTATACAAAAAATAAGTTGAAAGAACAAACTGCTACAAGATGTTGCAGTATACTACTACACATCTGGACAATTCTATACAGTTAAAACATTACAGACAATAATGGTCACTCTCACCATACATGATGTAGACAGTGTCTAAAAAAGTAGTACGTAGGTAGTGCAATGTGTGACATTGACTGTAACAGTACATGCAAATAGAATGTTACTTTCAGTTAGCAAAATAGCAGCCAGAAAGTTAGTGATGCAGATAGATAGTGAGAGAGCGGTAAGAAGAATAGAAGCAATAAAGCTTGAGCAGTAGCTTATGGATATGGTATAGAAGCAGAGAAAGAGTTAGAAAAGCCTTAGGATCTTGCAGTATGTGAGGGATTGAAATGTGACAGAAAGAGGAAGACCTGAGCATTAGGCAGTCTTTATGCAGGAGCAGAGCCATGTATTTTTGAGATGATTTTTTAAAGAGGCTTTGAAATGGGTTAGGCCAGGCATAGACCTGATTGCTAAAGGTATTGAATTCCAAGTATAGAGACAGAGTATGAATACAGAGAGTGACCAGGTTTTCTTGTGGGTTTTGAGTTGCTAAGAGATTTTTGTCATCTGATCATAGAGATCAATTTGGTGTGTAGGTAGGTAATGAGGAATGAGTACCATGGGAATTGTTTTTTATT
>NC_056736.1:101160064-101182564 GCF_019279795.1 Protopterus annectens
TAACCAGGGGTGTCTGACTGAGCCAAAAAGGCCCTTTATCAACAGAGCCCGGGGAGAAAAGAGTATCATCATGGAACTTATAAACAAAGACATTGGTAATCTCCAAACTCAGGACCCCAAACAGTTTGGGTTTGTAAAAGGCAGATCATATCTCCTAAACCTGATTGACTTCTTTGAAGCAGTTACCAAAGCCATAGACGAGGGTAAGGTGCTTCAAACAGCATATCTAGATCTTTCCAAGGCTTTTGACATCATCCCCCACTCTGGAATTATAGATAAACTCACTAAACTAGATATAAATCCCTATGTCACAAGATGGGTTGTCAACTGGCTCACTGACAGAACCCACACTGTGAAAGTAGCAGACTCCAAATCCGACTTCAGACCAGTGACAAGTGGAGTACCACAGGGTTCAGTCCTGGGTCCTCTCCTGTTTGGTATCTACTTTTCTGAAGTGCAGGCTAACACAGAAGGTCTTTGGCTAATGAAGTTTGCAGATGACTGCAAACTAGGAGCCATAATTGAAACTCCTAACAATGTGGACATCCTACAAAAGGGCCTCACTGAGACACATGCCTAGTGTCAAAGCCATGGCCTCAAGCTCAATGCCAAAAAGTCCATTGTCATCCCCTTTGGTAAAAACTCTGTACCCATGAGCTACCACATAAGTAGTAGTCTACTTAACACCAAAAGTGTGATAAGAGACCTTGGGACACAGGTGGGCAGTAGTCTCTTCTTTGATAATCACATCACCACAGTAGTCAGGCAATCCTTCTTCATGGCACACCTCATCACAAAAGGTTTCTCATCCAGGAAAAAAGAGGTCATTGTTCCCCTCTACTCATCACTCATTAGACCCATTATAGAGTACAGCACCCCTTGTGGTATGTACCTGTCAAGACATCTACAACAACTGGAAAGGCTGCAGAAATACCTCCAAAAGAGGATTACTGGCCTCAAACAGATGTCCTATGCAGACCGTCTCAAAAAACTTCAGCTTTACTCCGTCGCATATCACCTACTCAGAGGCGATCTCTGCCTAAAATACAAAGCTATGTCAAACCCAGAGCTGTTGGACATGCTCCACTTAAAGAAATCCCAATCCCTCTGAGCTACATGCTCTAGGGACCAAAACCTTGTCACCACAATAAACAAAACATGTTGGAGGTATAGATTTCTGTCCCACAGACTTTGCATACTCTGGAACAAACTACTTATCTATATCAAACAAAGCTCCTCATTAGCACTCTTCAAGAAAAATCTTGATGATTTGATGGGAAATAGGAAATTCACCCCGGAGATCACCTCTTTGGCTCTGCTCAACAGGGGCACAGGAAAATTATTTTCTTGGGTGGCAAAAGCCAGGGTACCTTTTTGGCTAGGCTTGCATAGCCTAGTACCTACCTATGATCCTATGAACAAGAACTAAAAATCAAAAGTAAAAAAAGTCTGTTTGGTGCACAAAAAAGTTATATAGCAACTGCCAACCAAAACATAAAGATATTTCCTGAAGACTGTGGCAATTTTTGGGTTAAAAATAATCATGTATTCAAAAGAAACAGAATCAATAATGATTTCAAAAAAAGAAAAAAGCAAATAAATGTATTTCTCCAAATCAAGACTAGAAATAATATATTTATTTCAGTCTGAAATTTTATAATTATAAAACATTTTTACTTCTGCTGTTGTAGATTTTACTTTGAAATGATTACTTTTGATAAGGAAAGACAACAAACAAACAAAGGATGAAAAAAAGAACCAAGCATACAAACAAATAAATAAATAAAAAGTTAAATTGGATCAAAGCTGCAAGCAAAAAAAAAACTTCTGGACTATCATCCTGCTCATTTTATTATGGTAGTTGCTAATTATTTCCATGGCTTTGTCTCAAGGAAAGAAACAATCTCATGTTAAATTAAACCCAAATTTGAGAAATACAGTTTTCTCTAAAATCAAATTGTTCAATGGTTATGAACAAAGTTTAGTTTTTAGCTGAGAAACATTTAAGTTATTGTCATGAACATAATGCATTGTTCATATATCACAAATTATATTATCAGAGATTATTTGTTTTATAAGTAGATTTATGTCAACTTACCAACTGCAATTTGTTCACCATTTGTCGCATGATGGAGCAGAATTGAATAGTCTGCTGTGACAAGTACGTATGCAGCAAATGCAAGTTGTGTGAATGAGAAAATAAAAAAGTGCAGGAGGCATGACTGATGGAGATCCAAACACTGCAAACAGTGAAGACATGCAACATAGAACGTAGAGCCATAAGTGGTGCATAAAAGAGGCATAGGCAAGGACAAATAACACCCCCAATATGCCAAGAAGCAGGAAAGGAGGAGAAAGGTAGCATGGTGGGAGGAACAAAGGAAGGTAAGAGTATAACAGGAAGGTGCATTGGAAACACAGGCAGTCAAGATGAGGAAGTATTGTGAATGACATGCCAAAGACTGACAAATAGTGGCATGGCAAAATCTGGAAAGAATTAAAAAAGTGGCACTCACCTTGACATCTAGGAATCAGAAGTTGAAGACATTTGAAGGCACTCATGGTTGAATGAAGAGTTTAAACTTTTATTACATACCAAGTCATACCCTGCCTTATTGTCTACCAACACAGGCATGCATTCAAAACAATGAGGAATACCACAGCAACTGAAGAAAGACAGAGTTTTTACACTGACAGGAAACAAGCAAGAGCAAAAAGAGACTGCACAGTGTTGTATCCTGCCTCTGTCTTAAAATGTGAAGTAGCCACTACTGTACAGCACTAATGCTCCTCCTAGAACTCAATGGAAGACCAGCCAGCAGCCAGCCATTTATTCCCTCAGTCCTTTTTTTCATCCCCGGGCAGAGCAGTAAACACAGAATGGAGATCTATCTGTTGTTTTCCTAACAGACATCTCAGTCTGCAATCCCAGGCCACAGATGCATTCCGGCTGCAAGGCAGACCCCCAGCCACAAATAGTCAGTCACAAGAAGTTCAGGAGATAGTCTGAGGCATGGCGGTGGTGGAGTAAGTATCGTTTACTAAACCTACTCTTATGGCCCAATACAAAGTGCACTTCATGTACTGGATGACTGGTGCAGTACTGGTAGGGAACAGCCGTCAAACCTCATTTAATGCACAGAGGATCATGGATGCTGTAGGAAGGCAGTTCACTTTTTGTTAGAAAATGGTGGCCATGCCATACAAAGGAGCAAGGCAGTGTCACTGGACACATCCACAAATACTTTGAGAAAAATAAAACAGACCTCTTAGGATTTATTGCTGTTGAAAAGTTGTGTTGCTCACTCCTTATTGCTGCATTCTCAAAATCTGATGTTATGAACCTTGGCTCTAAATGAAGGTGGTATTCATCCAGCAGTTCTGGCAGTATTGCACACATGGTAGTATATGCCTGCAATAATTTATTTCTCCCTAACACAAAGATGGGAAGTAGACATTTTATGTTCCTGGTGATATGAAGGATGCCACCTAAGCTGTAGAGCTGTTGGTGGTCACAACCCATCTTCCCACTCACGCACATAACATATACATGCACTGTGCTGTTGCACTCAAAGTGTCTATATCACATAGTTGACGTTTAATAACTTTGAACACAGAATGTTCGAACCATCCTGTTTGAAGTTAAAAAACTTCGACTGTTGATAAAAAACAAATAAAAAAGAAAACAAAATAAACTGTTGTAAGCAGGGGGCAAGCCCCCTTGCACCCCCCACACCCCCCGCTACTTAAATATACCAACCCCAAGATCGCACCACATTGAACAAAAACGGAAACCTCCCCTTACGGAGATTTCCGTTGAAATGCTCAAACTTCTGCAAATTCAAACTTATGGCCTCGACCATATGAGGTTTGAACTTGCAGAAGCTTGACTATCTTGATAGGAACCCCACTCAAATCCCTCAAGTTGTGTGGCAATGAAAACTTCAGTAACTTGCAATGCTATTGGCTGATGAAGATGGTAGAGCTGAGGGAAGATTCAGTAGGAGTGAACTTTTGTAATATGTCCACTATGGTTCTGTTGCTGGATAAATGTTTCACACACTATATCCTGTTAATTCTGTAGATCACTGCACAGTATGCTGGAAGCTAACTAGTAACATCCATCCGCTTGGTACCATGTTGTTCTTAAATCACCTTTCTAGGTGGATCTATGTTACTAGTTGCTCTGGTTCACACGTCTGCTAAAATGATATACATGCTAACTTCTGTGGCACTGGGTGGGTGGTGCTGTTCTATGGAGTGACATAGCTCCTCTCTATTGATCCTGGAAGCAGAGATGGCTCATCCTCTACAATGCTCTGCAACTTTGAGCTGGCAAGCCTAATCATGATACATGTTGTCTTTGTTTAAAAGTATCTTTTTTTGCATTAGCATTGTATATAGCCATACAATGAGTCTATTAAGTCTAGCAGCACATGCATTTCCACTGTTGTGTGGTCTATTCCAGCATCCATGTTCTGTTCTTCTTTCATGGTGTCATCCATTGTAGACCATGAATTTGTTTTGGATTGGCTGTTTTCAAACATATGTCTATATGTGCAGTACTCACCAAATTTTTCATGCACTACTATGCATATGTGTGCTGTAACCTCTGAGCTACATTGCTGTTTTACTTTTTCTATGTTACTAGAGTTTGGACCCTTGCAGTACACATAGTTGAGGAGGGTTAGTTATCTTTGTAACTCATATTTAGCATGTCAAGGTTACACCATTCCATTTGCTATGCTAGCTTTTTCTGCCTGTTGTACTATATTTTCCTGTTGTCATACCTATTCCTGTTTCTTTGCATCTCTATCTTCAGTGCCACACCTTTTATGAACTCCTCTTCCTTTCTTGTCATAGAATGTTACTGGAACACTGTTATGGTTTATAAGCAGTCTATCATAACAGTCCTTTTTTTTTTTTTTTTTTTTTTTTTTTGCTGGACTTCCTTTCCTACATGTAGGAATTTCCTGGTCACCCTGCTTTGGTAACTTCTTCCATCTCTATGTTTGCCTTTGCACAGATTTTTAACATGAAGGGGTTGTGGAAGGATATATCCCCCTTGATCTGTGGCATTACATACCTGAGTATGTTGAAGTGTGCATGTTCACAGGAATCGTTTCATCTCTTGCATCACTTGCTAAACGTAAATTTAATGTTTTTTTTCCTACAAACTATTTTTGAACAATGGTAGCCATTCAGTAGTTACAATCCTTTAGAAATAGTTCATTACATAAGAATACATTACCACCTAATGTCCTCACTGTATACCGACTAGTACAGTTTCAGCAAATTAAGGCCTTTCATTTCACTGTGGATATTAACAAAGGATAATCCTGTTTTCCATGCCATTTTTGTGGTTACCTGTCAAGTGTATATTTAGAGTTTATAAGATATTTTTTGGAGTACAGTTAAGTTGTAACTACGTGCTTCTTTTTTCAATTTTGTACAGCACTCATTTAAAAAGTCTGCCTACTGGCAAAAGATCAATGCAGCCCATGAAGAAATTACTTATAAGGTCTATATGTGCACTGAACTTCTTATTATAAGCATGATATTGGTATTTTACCTAACAGTACTAAAACTCAGACAAAGCATTTCCTGCAGAGGTAAGGAAGAGTGCAATAATAAGACATCACAAACCTAAGAAATCATTAGACAACTTCATTCCAAATACATGATAGACGTGTGCTAGACTGAGAACGCCTGAACATTTTGTATGATACTGTTATTTGTGTCTCTGGCATATCCCAACAAAAATTACCATAATTTTTCTAACTACATATGACAGTGGAGTATAACACCCCTAACAAATAAAAGTGTCTACAAATGTTTAAACTATCAGGGAAAAGTCTGGTTAGAAGAGAATTCAATTGTGAAAGCATTATGATTGTCACTTAATGTGTCCAAGTAAACTTACTAATTAAATGCTGAGTGCTTAGAACAGAAAAGTACTCTTTCAGGCCACTTGTACATTCATTGTTAGACAATACTGTTACTCTGTGATTTGCATGTAGACTTTTATATAAATATTAGTGGCATATGAGAAAATCTAGTCTGTGTAGGTATGTACATAATGCATATTATTTGTTTATGCAAGAGTTTATTTTTATTTTTATCTCATCTCAGTCTTTTTATTATTTCTACCAATACATTTAAATTCTGATTACAAGCAGTAGTCAATTTAATTTTTACTACATCCACACAAAAGTTAAAATTGCAAATACCAGTGTGATAGTAGGTCTGTTTAGACGATTTGGTATTTATATAGTATAAGAGTGACTACTAAGTTTTTGGTGACATGTTCATGAGTTCATAGGTATATGCTAGGCAGCTATCACCAGGGCCTTTATGAGCCTAGCCATGGATGTATCATGGATGTTTGTCAGGAGTGGGGTATGTTAGTTATGAAGCATTTAGAATTTATGTGGGGGGTATGCTAGTTTTGGCATTACTGTCTTCTTTGTATATCAGAGACACAGGGGCCAGACCTGAGTAAATTCCTGATTTTCCATCCACTGGTTCATCTTGCACTTAAATAGGGTTAGGGATGGACTCTGATTCATGTGGATGGGGAGCCTTTTCCAGAGCATGGGGATCCTATGAGACTCATATCTGTCTTGTCAACATGTCTTATTTATGTCACAAGCAAAATTTAAATTCATGGATCTAGTGCTTCTGATGCTGTTCATTTCACAGATGTACAAAAGATCCATTAGAGATGAATCCAAGGATACTTTGTATGACAGACATATATCGCCTCTTGGTGACCCACAGGAGCCAGGGTATGGAGCTAGGGCTTTAAGGTAATCCACATAGGACAATGTGTTTATACCCTGGTTTCTCCTGGTAAGGAAGCTTTGTGGGCATTCCAACTGTTGTATTTTCCTGATCAGGTAGATGGCAATGGAGGTATTATACTCAGTGATGGGTCTGATAAGGAGCAGATAAAGGGGCACTATGACTAACTTCCATGTATGTTACTGAGTTTAATTTAAGTGAACCTGAGGGTTTTTGATTATAACATGTTAGATCAATAACATTATGAGATAAATCATTTGCAACTGGGTATGCATTTGACATCTAAAAAAGGTGTTTATGTGTAGTTTAGTGCAGTTTGCTACCATATCAGTAGACATATGTAGCAAATGCACTGAACCACCAGTAATACACTCACTATTCATCCTGGAAAAGCAGAAAATGACATATTCTTTCTCTTCTCCAGACAATTTTCTCTATGCTGGACAGCTTGAGTGATATCTGACTCCAGTAATTTTCCATGGGAGCAGAAAGTACCTGACATCTGTCATGGAATATTAATGAAGTTTTTCCACTGATTTAGCCACGTATTTGCTATATAGTATAAATAGCCATGCTCGGTTGTTTCTGAGACATGATGTAATCTTAATGAAGTCTGTAAAGTCAGCAGGGTGTGATAAATAAATATATACAGAAATAGCTATATAATATATACATAAAAGAGGCCTGTTTTATGTACATAGTCAGATCCTGGTTATTTGAAGAAAATTATTTTGAGAATAAATGTGGCTGAAACTGTTTATTATGTGGTTTTTACATGAACATTTGGATGCTGTCTTAACAATGTATTCAGTCTTCAAAAAACACCCTTCCATTTATTTCATCACATTATATAAAACAGAATTGCATGGTCAGTCTGTCTCATCCTTCATGAATGAAAGTTAGACAGATGGGGCTTTATTGATAATCTTACAAGCACCATGATGAAAACACAAGATATATTCCTAGAAAATTGTCTGCTTTTAAATAAATGAAAAGTGCCTTGCTAATTGATTCATTCACAGTCCTGATATGCATGGTAAGGTCAGTTCATTAAGGTTAATTTCTCCAAAAATATTAGAAGCATCAATCCTTGCATTACTGCTAATGGCTGCCATCCAGTTTCTTGTTTCATCATTAGTGTCAGCTCAATTATAACTCACACCCAACTGTTTTTACACTATCTAATACAATCAATCGATGTGCTTGTTGACAAGACACTCTTTCGCATTCAGTCATCTCACTAATGTACATGGCTTAAAGGCATTGGCATCCATAATGCGGGGCAGTTCTGCATAAGGTGCAGAACAGGCTGAAGCATCAAGGGCCATTTTCATAAAATATTAATGAAATGCAAAAATACACCAGGGCTGAAAGCTTGTCTGCTAAATGCAAGGTAAAATCTATTCGGTTCCACATTCTGATGACTGTAATTAGCAGTACTAATTAAAAATTCAAACCCGTACATATTTGAAAGCATAAATCGTAGCTTCCATAGTGTTTATTTCCCTTACAAAGTATTTCATTTTGCAACACTAACTGAACAGAATCCTTCCTGATCTGACCTCTGTTGAGAGATGGAGTCGGTTTATGTTTCCAGTCTCTGCAGACTGCTTCCTTTGCAAACTGTAAAGTACCTTTAAGAATGTAAATGTGTTCTCCATGAGCTTTTAATTAACTCTGTCTTTTCCAATATAAGCATTTCTGAGTTGTTTGCCTGATTCACTACGTAGGAAAATTTACCACAGAGCCACATGAAAATGGGAATTCAACCACTGCAAATATTGGCTATATGAGTATTTAATGGAAGCCACCTCAATGCAATAAACATTAATCTACGAATACCGCATTACTAAACCCAAAACATGTTTTTATATGTCTCATTTTGCACACAATATCATAAATTATTAATTTTGATGCAAATAACAGTTTGTGATGACAAAAGTAAAACACACTTCAGCAATGCTCTATCACTTGCATTTTAGCAATGCTAACATCACCTTACCTTTTCCTTTTTGCACTTACTGATTATTTTCAGGTCAGAGTGACTATGGACTCATGTTTGCCTTCATAATCAAGTATTTATTTACAAGATTACTGTGATACTGATGCAGCTTTGTTTATAACACTGTCTGCAAATGTAATTGTACTAGGCCTCCTATAACTTGCAACATAAATTTAACACACGTTTCCATAATTGTTTCCTCTAAGTATTGTTCCATTTTGTTCACTTCCAGTTTGGTTGTCTGTTAGCCAACAAAATTTGGTTTGGGCGTTTCAATGGTCCTAATGGATGGATGAAGCAGCTATCAGCCCACATCCTTTAACACCTAATTTTATCTTAATTACAGGAAATTGCATCTAGAGTAAATTATATCCATACAAGTTGATAAGATACTTGGAGATGTACACACATACTCCAAGCTACTTACTTGACTCTGGAAATCTTAATTTTTAAGTGTTTGCTTTCCCAGTCTTCATTCATTCAATCATTTATTTATTAATTAATTCTCCAGTACTTGCTAAACTAGTTTTTGGCAAAATTAGAGACAGATTCTATCTGGGGAAATTAGTAGGTACAATGCAAAGAAATTAATCCTGGATGTCTTGCCAGTCTATCACAGAAAGCACACACACATACCTACAAGCAGTTTGAAGCAATATTCAGTTCATTTAAGTCATGCCTTTAGAATGGGGGCATCAATTAGATTGTCTAATGAAAACATGCATATATAGGAAAGGCATGTAAGACTCCATAAAGAAGTTGTCATAGCTTAGATCTGACCAAGATAAATAATGTCTGTAAAGTAACTTTTGTGTCATTGTGTCAGCCTCTAGCAACACTTTCAAAATATTATCATCCACTGTTCATCTTCTTGCTTTATTTACTTTTTACTAATATTTCTTCTTAGCATTCATGAGTGAATCTAGTTCCAATTTCTACTACAAAATATCATTAGTGATAGAACATTTTGGGGACCTCAGGGGTAGCCTGCTGAAGATAAAGTCAAGAACAGCCTAATTACTAATCTGCTGTGGACATATAATTTCCATCATTCAGCCAGACAAAGTCATCCTCCCAATCATGCTTGCAGCCTTGTTTTGAGTGCTACTTGCAATAGCAACCATTTGGACCTTAGAGATAGCGTGCTAAAGACAAAGGCAAGGACAGACGATTTATTACTCTGCTGTGGATGTCTAACCTCCATAAATAGATGTTTTAATATATACTCATTCACATTTTTACACTATGAGGAGTCCTGCCTTTTGCTATAGTATTTGTATAAAGTGTGGGCACTACAACAGGGACATACTCACTAGTTTTGTACATTATAGCAATAACCCACGCCTGGGTGTGGGTAATGCTAAATTTACCCATGGTTGGCGTGGTTTGGTCGAGGGAAGCCCGGACCAAAAGCCAACCGTGGGTAATTTAGCATTACCCACACCCAGGCGTGGTTATTGCTATATGACATTATTTAAGAAAAGAAACTATTACTTTTCTTAAATAATGGCATAGTATAATGCCTGTTTACTGCCCTTCCGCAGATGTCTGGCATCCGCGGCAGTTCTGATGTACTTTGGCGCCTGCGCGGTACATCAGAGCTGTGAGCAAAAGCAATGGAGAAAGCAAGATCTCCGTTGCTTTTTTAGTGTTTAGCTATGTTAAATGAGTTTAACATGGCGAGACAGTTTTAAAATAAGCAACAGACATCTCCGTTGCTTATTTTAAAACTGTCTCGCTATGTTAAACTCATTTAACATAGCGAACATAAAAGCAACGGAGATCTTGCTTTCTCCGTTGCTTTTAAAACACTGCCTCGCTATGTTAAATGGGTTTAACATAACGAGACAGCTTTAAAATAAGCAACGGAGATCTCCGTTGCTTATTTTAAAGCTGTCTCGCTATGTTAAACCCATTTAACATAGCGAGACAGTGTTTTAAAAAACCGATTTATACTAATGGAAAAAAGTCCGGGCGACCGGACCTTTTTCCATTAGTATAACTCGATTTACAACGGGCACGCTGGCCAATCAGCGTGCACGTTTTGGGGGGATCATGGTATAATAACAAATAACTCAGTTTAAATGGGCTAATATAACATAACTAGTCTTCGTAGGCATCCTTTAATCTACACTTTTCACATATGTGGATATTTGTCACCCCCCCATCTATCAATCAGTACTATGTTTATGTTTATTAACAGTATTTTATACAACCACATTAGGTAAACACATACCACCACCTCCCCATTTTTTCAAGCATCATGCAATTAACTAGCAGGATTTTTGGAATTAATTGAATTTCTTTCTTTCTTTTTTTTTTTTTTTTTGTTTTTTATAACAGTTCCCAGTGATTTGTGTCATACCCCCCCATTTATTTTTCTGATTTTATTTTTATGTACTAAGCTATTGTTGCTACCAGTGCCTACATAGCAAGTGTGCAGGCTTTCTCATAAAATCCCTTTTTTATGTATTTTACTTTATATATTAAAGTGTAAACAATTGCACACAGTTACCTCCATTTGGGCCAGTTCACTGATTGATTTCTGTCCCACAACATTTTGAGCAACTAAAAAAAAAACACTTGATCTCTCTCTTCCTGATTTTGTTTGATTCTAAACATTCCCAGAGTGCTTTGCGTTCCTCAAAACACATCTCATTGGAATTGTGCCATTTTGACTTATAAAATACATAGGCTGCCCCACATGCTCAATGAAAAGCAGCATGCCTGCCTTGTAAGTGATATCTTTAACATTCAAAGTGCATGTTTATCAAAAGTAACCCTGAAATCAGTTGTTTGTAAATATGGAATTTAAGTGAAATAAACTTTCACATTTATGAATGGATGTTACATCAAGCTGTTATATTGCATATCAAGCATGCCCATGTAGGAATCCATCCAGAATTTAACTCAGTAATGGAGATTTTTGTATATTTATTCCTGTTTTTGTTTACTTTTTGCTATTTCTGAAAAAGTGGCACTCACTATTGTAATATAGCAACCTGTTTAGAAGTTTTCAAGTGCTAATTGCCTTACATTGCAAGTATTATTGCTTGGATGTGTTTGACAGTGTTTGCTGATGAAGCATTCCTCTCATATGCCATGCTAGAGCTGTAGCATTGCAGTATTATTCTTGCTATTGTATTGTGTAGAATCATATACACAAATGCAAAATAGATGAGATCTACATTCTGAGTAAGCAATCCAGCAAACTCTCATGTCATTTTATGTTCTCAGTTCTGTTTCTACAATCATAGTGTTTGATGCTATCTCCTGCTCTATTTTTGTAAAACTTCCAGTAAATAACACTTTTTCAAGCCATCAACCAATATTAATCAAGGATTATACATGTCTATACAGTTTAGCATTTAATGCTGTTGCCAGCTTTATGTCTGTGCAACCTCCAGATTAGTAATTTTGATAAGATATAGCCTTTGTAATTCCAAATCAGTAATTTGATGTATCACAAGCATTTTTCACTTGTGACACAAGTGGAAGGGTTGAAACTTCCCCACTTCTACAAAACCAATTACCTAGCTTTATTGTACTCAGAGTATACTAATAAATAAATGCTTAGTTCAATACGTGCTACTCTGCAGTTAATAGAGATGTGATTACTAACCTGCATGTTATTAATGTCCAAGTACTTTGAGTGTATATGTTTCTAAGTTAGCTCTCTCCATCCTGCTCTGCTTGGGGTATAGCTACTAGGATTATATTATTTAACCAAAACTGTCTCATAGGCTCAGTTATAAGAACTGGTGGCAAAATTAAGTGAATTCTATATCCTAATGTATTTGCCAGTATTTTATTTCTTCACCTTCTCACCCGTTTTGCCTTTTCTCATGTCTGTTCTTATTCTTATATTTCTAGACTCTGAGCAGCACATTTCACTCATCATTTAACCAGACTCAGTCACCCTCCCAGCCATGCTTGTCATCTACTTTGAATGACACATGCAATAACAAACATATGAACCTCAGGTGTAGCCATGTAAAGATAAAGTCAGGGACAGCCTGTTTACTACCCTTCTGTGGACATATTACTTTCATAAATAGGTGTTTTGATAGGCATTTTTTTACATTTTTTCACAGCAAAGAGCTTTACCTTTTACTGTACTATTTGTAAAAGGTGTATGCACTACAAACAAAGATGTTGTCATTCTAAAAGGGGTGCAGTATTTGTCAGCATGGAAGGAGATGGTCAACAGATCATGCTGCTTTGCCAGGGATGGTCTGCACTTCTCCCCTCTAGATTTTTTAATATTAGCTAAACATTGTCCTCCCCATAATACCTTTTTTAGGCAATGCCACACTGAAAGTACTTCTGACATAGCAAATCAAAATCAAGAAAATCTAAAGGTGCTACTGCTCAGTGTTAAGAATAAAACCAAAACATTCCACTCCCTAGAAACTCTCTTTACCCTAGAGAATGCTGACATCTGTGCAGTCACTGAGACATGCTTTAAAGCTGCAAAGAGCACCCGAAGAGTGTACGGTAATAATGGCTTCTACACATTTCGACCAGCTACTACATAGACATGGACCAAAGGTGGAAGTGTCTTGATTTACATCAAAAATAGATATACCTCAAGCCTGGTCCAGGGAAGTAAATAGTGTGGGAAGAAATAGCCAGGGAATTGTTATGGCTAGGCTTGTATAGGCCCTAGGGCTGATAGTCTAGTATCAACCTATGAACCTATTAACCTGGTCAAAAAGACAATGCATTTGAGCTTCTCCACATTCAAATCACCATAGGCAAAATCCAGTACCAGTTGAATTGTTATCGCAAATAATGGACTTGTCTTTTATGGTTTCACAGGAATCTCCCTATGCTGCCAAGGTGGTTTACAACTCGGGCATGAACTTTAAAGTTTTCAATTTTTCATCCAAGGTAGTAACTGTTGATCATGTTGACATTTTACCCAAGGGTTTAACTTTTGTGCTGGTTCAGAGAGCTAACATTGTGGACATCATTAGTGATTCAAAATTGTTTTCATGGAAACTGAATTTATCATTATCTTTTTAATGGTAGTCAAAGTATTGCATTTAGACAAGCTTTGACTTGACAAAGTTGTTTCAACCCCCCCCCCCCTTTGGTATCTCACATCCAATTGTTTGAACAATTATTTGAATTTGTGATATGTGAGGCTTTCAATAATTCTAATAGTGTTGATTTTTTCAATTTGAGTGAAAGTGAGATTTAACTGTTTAATGAACTGGTTCATGATAGAGACATTCATATCATGTCACCAGATAAGGGGGACAGAATTGTTATTATGGACAAAAATGTCTATTTAAGCTGTTTTAATTCACTGTTAATGGATAATATGTATGAAGAAGTTTCACGTAATGAGGTTAATATTGCTTTTCATAAGAATGATTTAAAGTTGCAGTATATGCTTTTAAAAGGTGAGATCAATGAAAAAGATTTTGCATTTATGCATAATGACAAACCAGTCCTTGCTAGTATATTCGGCATTCCAAAGATACATAAGAGTGTCACTAACCCACCTTTTCGACCTATTGTTAGTGGCACAAGATCCAGAACTTATTATATTGCTAAATGGATCAATCATTACACCAAGGTAGGGATAGAAACAATAGTACACATTTGCAAAGACTCATGGCAGTTTTGGGATAAGTTCAATAGTGTTTCTTTTGGTAGTGAGGCTATTTATGTCACAGCTGATGTCCACAATTTATTTTCAGCCATCCCACATGATGTGGGTTTGGATTGGGTTGAGCAACAATTGTTTACTTCTGGCCTCTGTAAGACGAAGGTTAATGCTATTGTCTCTTTATTGGAGATTGTTCTCCAAAATAATTTTATATTTTTCAAAGGACAGATATTCAAACAGTCTACTGGTGTTGCTGTGGGAGCAGCATGTACCCCTAGTTTTGCGAATTATGTCAAGACACAATGGGAGACTGTTATGTGTTTAACAGCACTTTTTCTAGCTCATGGAAGTTTTATAATAGATACCTGGATGATATATTTGTTTTACACTGTGCATTTTTTAAAGTTTTCTTACAGTTACGATGTCAACTCTATTTCTTACTTGGACATCACGATTAGTAAAGATTCGGTTAATCAATGTTATATCTTCAATATTTTCCAAAAACCGATGTTTTCCAAGTCTTATTTACACTTTTCTAGTTGGCACCCAGAATTTCAAAGAAAGGCGGTTGTCAAAGGACAACTTGTCAGATTGGCTCGGATGGTATCAAGCTTGGATACTTTTCTTTTGGAGTGTGATAAAGTTTTGGATATGTTTCGGAAGAGGGTCTATCCTGATGAATTTTTGGTTAGTATACATCAGGAAGTTGTGGCAAAAAAAATTAATGGTTTTTATCACTCTATATTGGGTATTGGTAGTAGGGATGATTTGATCAATACTGAATCCAATGAGCTTGAGCCTATTGAGGTGGATGTTTCTAAGTCTAATTCTAATTATTTCATTACTACTTTCACTTTGGACTCTCAATTTATTGTACAAAGTATTTTTAAAAATTGGAGGTTGATTTTTAATGACATTGGTTAAAGTGACAAGCTGGGAGCTAAACCCATGGTTACTTATAAAAAAATAAATCTTTCAAGTGGTTTCTTGAAAGGGATTTTGTGACTTCTGGGGACTCTGTATCTGAAGTCCCTTCAGGTACCCAGAAATGTAGGACATGTTCCCAGTACCACTTGATCAATGGTTCTAGTTGATTCAGGATTCGAAACAGGAAATATAATATACATGGGTATTTTTCTTGTCTTTCTAGGAATGTCATTTATTTAGCACAGTGTGCTTTATGTCCAAGTTACTATGTGGGAAAAACATGTAGGGTTTTTAGGAAAAGGATAAATGAACATTGTGCTGATATTAAAAATAAAAAAAGGTACCAATGGTCTGTATAAGCACATAGAAACTAAACTCGATCATCACTTTAACTTTTTAGTACTGTAAAAATCAAGAGTGATTTGCAGGGTTGTATTATTGAAGCACACTTTGATAAAGCTGAATTAAAGTGGCAACTCATTCTCAATGCAGTTAATAGTCCAGGGTTAAACGAATCCTGCTCTATCATTTCTTTGTTAAAATTGATGCTTTTTGATGTCTTTATTGATTTTTTTATATAATGGCATTGTTTCTTATATTTTTGTATATATCATGTTTCGTTTTTAGTGAGGGTATTCCTTTTAGAATTATAGAAGTGCGTTAATTAATCGATGATGTCATGACTCAATGGGTATTTAGGATTGTCATTAAGGTTTTGGCTTGGTCTGAAGAAGTTCTTCCATTCAGGAACAAAAGTGCTCAACAATAAATTGCTTCACTGGTCTGGTTGTTCTTGTTCCTGGGTTGTTTTTAGTTTATTTTTAAAATCCAATACCACTTCCTTGCAAGCTATAGGTCCTCCTCTATGACCCAGGAAACTCATATCATGTATTTATATTTATTGGAAACACTCACGATCCAGCCAAATACCATATTCATGTATAACTTTAATTACCATACTATTAACTGGGAATCATATCATATACAGCAGGAAATGTACAGACAATGAAATTTGTGGATTTTGTCAACACAATCTACTCGGACAAGACTGTCAATACACAAACAAGGGGTGCAGCCATACTAGATCTGGTCCTTACTGATATGGGAGAGTGCTGCACAGCTTCCAGTGTAATGTCTTTTCTGGTAAGGTCAGACCAAAAAATGGTCTCCACTGAATTAAAAATAAAACCTGGAACCCCAGCTAACCCTGGAATATTCAGGAACAAACTTAAAGCTAACTTCTTACTATTAAGTGATAACCCTCCAAACTTTCAAGCTCCCATAAACCCTGAGAACAGTGCTGCATACACAACACTGTTCACAGAAGCTCTTTATGAGCAATTTAATAGAGGCAGCTATACCCACCAGGAAGAAATATAGAACTAATTCAAAAACCAAGCCACCTTGGTAGAATCACAACATCAATAAGCTGTATAACAGAAGGAAGAAAATTATGCAAAAATTAGGAGGTGCAGTATCCAGTAGGATAAAAGTACTCTCATCAAACTAAACAAACAACTGAGAGCACATATAAAGTCTACAAAAGCCAAATTTGAGGTAAATTTGGCCTCCCAGGCCAAGGACAACCACAAGGTATTCTTTAGCAATGTCCACAACCTCAAAGGTAATACACAATTGTGTGCAGAGCTCGTTATAAATGGACCCACCTATACTGAGCCAGAAGGTATAGCAAACCTACTGGCTGATAAATTCAGCTCTAACTTTGCACCTCTCTCCCATCAACCATCCATCAGGAAATACCATCAAAAATAAATCCCCCTGCTATCTCTAGGGAAAGGTGCTTAATGTTATCTCCCAGGATAAGAACACTGCATCAATGGGCTCAGACAATATCCCAGGATGCCTTCTAAATAACATACAACATGATCTATCAGGCCCTCTCAAACTGCTATTTAACTATAGCCTCCAAACATGAGTAGTGCCTCACAAATGGAGAACAGCAACAGTTATCCCTCTGCACAAAGTTGGGCCATCTGCAGACCCTGGAACTATAAACTTATAAGTCTCAATAGTCTCATATGCAAAGATATGGAAAAAATTATCATAGAAATGATCAATAATTGCATAGGAAACCTTTACACACTGGACCCAACCCAATTCAATTTAATCAAGGGCAGGTCATGCCTACTCAACCTGGTGGACTTCTTTGAGTAGGTCACCAAAGCAATGGATGAGGGCAGAATAATTCACATGCCTATCTTGACTTGGCCAAGTTGACACAAATCTACATGCAGGCATTGTTGACAAACTTAAAACGTTAGGTACAAACCCTTACAGATAGCCAGCTGGCTCACAGACAGCACCCAGAAAGTTAAACTTGGGGAGTCCACCTCTATAAAGATGCCAGTCACAAGTGGAGTCCCTCAGGGATTGGTCTTGAGACTACTCCTTTTTGAAATTTACTTTTCTGAACTCAAGTCCAATGTCAGTGGCATTTGGCTGACTAAATTTGCAGATGATTGCAAACTAGGAGCTGGCATTGAATCATCCACTGAGACAAATGTTCTCCAAGAAGGGCTGACACAGATGAATGACAGGTGCCAGAGCCATGGACAAAAACTAAATGCTAATAAAAGCAAAAATGCATGATGTTATCCTTTGGGAAGACATCCACCCCTGGAAACTATTATTGACAACACACCAATAAGAGTTGATCCAATAGTCAGGGACTCTGGGACACATATAGAAAATAATCTTGCCTTTAACTATCACATGGGTGCAGTAGTGAGGAAATCATTCTATGTTGTGCAAATTAGAAACAAAGTTATGGCATCTGGGTCCAATGAAGTCATTGTTACACTGTCTATATTTAGCATTCATTAGAGCCATTATTCAGCACAATGTCCCAATTCGTATGTACCTATCCAGGCATACCCAGCAACTGGAACATCCACAGAGGTTCCTCACTAAAAGAATACAGGATATAAGAAACATATCCTATGCAGACCACCTCAAGACCCTATCCATGTGTTCTGTCTCCTTCAAACTGTTAAAGGGAGATCTATACCTGGTATACAAATCACTGTCAGACTCCACTTTGCATATCTAAAAACAAACAGTACCAGAATTACGCATTCTGAATTCTTAAACATTGCCTGTGATATAAATAGTACCTGATGGAGAGGCAGGTATGTATCCCAGATACTACCCCTTCTTTGGAAGATGTTCCCCATCCATGTGAAGGAGGGTTCCACACTAACCCAACTCAAGTGTAACTTGGACAGTTGGTTGGGGAATAGGAAATTCATCCCATGTTTGGCACCTATGTTTTTAATGGACACAGGCCACATTTACACAGTAAATGCTTCATCTCCCAGGCCCCTGCTTGTAAATGTATCACCTCACAAGCCCCTGTGTACAATTATCAAGGGTAACATAACTTATCAGAGATTTGGGATGCATGGCTAAGCTTAAAAATGCCCTTGTAATCATTAGCCTAGTAATCATCTATGAACCTATGAACTAGTTCTGTATATTATATACTGCAGTATATAACTTGTCATACCTTAAAATTGTATAACCCAATTTTAAATAGCCTAATATAACATGTTTCTTCATAGGCAGCATTTAATCTATAACTCTCACATATATGGATATTTTAACCCACTACTTAATTTTCTTATATACATATATACTTAGTTTACTTTTATTAACAGTATTTCATGGAACTACTTTAGGTAAATCTATACTCCCCATATTTCAACATCAGGTATTTAACTAGCAGAGTTTATGGTATTAATCTAACTTCATAATTTCTTTGCATAACAAGTCCCCAATAAGCAGTAGATTCTGTCAAAACACATCTAATCACACTTCTCTTATTTATCTCATTTTATTTCCATGTACTAAACTGTGGTTGATACCCATGCCCTACATAGCATGGGTTATATATTTAAAGTGTAGCAGTAACAGTTACACACAGTTAACTTCTTTTGGGCTAATTCACCTATTGCTTTTTTCCCACAGCATTCTGAACAAGTGGAACCCACTATGTTCAGACTTGGCCTCATGCTGCTCCCCTACCCTACCCCCAGTTACCACCAACCCCAACTGCAACTATATTTATACTCTCCTTAACTCCTCCCACTCTACAAATTGACTAGAATCTTACTACTACTGCTATAATCCAATTTCCCCATAACTATCTTATCAAGTACTTGTAACTTTTCAGAACCATACTTCCTCTTTATAGAATATCTATTATACCCCTACGTTTGTTTTAAGATTTTCCTTATCATTTCAATCAGTCCTACACTATAAATTGCCTACATCTACTAAACTTATCTCTAGATCACCTTACATATTTAGTCAAACTATTCAAACTTTTTATTTTTTACTTTTTAATTTTTCCCATCCTCTAAATTAATACTTTCCTACATTGCTTTCCATCTTTCAACTGCTGCTAGCTCATACCACAACCTACCACATCCCTTTAATTCCTAAGCTTATCCACCACACTACTAATTTTAATTTATACATTCACCTCTACATCAGCTACCATATCTCCAAGTCTTTATAATCAGTTTATTCCTTAGACATAAATTGCTCCACTGTCAGTCTCTACCTACAAAACAATCTAATAGAGTCTATTAAAAATCAAACCTCTTTCTACCCATAGACTGTAATTTTCTAAAATCTCACAGATTGAAGACATCCACCCTAACCCTGGACCTCACTACGACTCTCTCCGCATCACCTCTTTCAACTCTTTACTTACTTACCCTTATCATCACAGTCTCTCCACCCCATTCTATTACTTCAAACTGCAACCTGCACTCAACTTAATAAATTTCCCCATCCTATCACTGACACTCCATCAGAAGACTTTAACCTTATTATAGTAAATCCATGCAGTATACGTAATAAAGTAACTGAACTGCATGCCTGGATATTTCAATACTCCCCTGAGATCTTACCCAACACAGAAACCTACCTTAAACCAAATATTAGAGACAGCAAAATTCGTCTCCCTGATTACAATATAATTACATTAGACAGGTTAAAAAAGAGACCTGTCAGCATAGTTCTTAATTACTCTTATTCCTACACCATCTTTCAGTTTAACAAGCCAATCCCAAAGTTCCATACAGCTGAAATAGTTATTACCTTTCTAAATTTAAATGGGAATAAAAGCCTCTGCAATGTTGTACTATATATTCCCCCAGGCAACAATATACCTACACTAGAAACTTTCTGGACAAATAGAACAATCTGTAATGAAAACATCATCCTGGGTAATGTCAACATCAGCTGGCTTACCCTGTCCCCAGACTACCTTTCCTCAAGCATAACAGTATTTGGTTTTACACAGCTTCTAACTTCTCCAATCAGATATAACAACAACCATAATAAAGGTACCATTTTGATTGGGTATTAATATCAGAACCCAGTGAATTCAATACACTTGCTGGTGCTCTACATGGCCATCTCCCTGCTTACACATAAAGAAAGCATGCTCACCATACTAAACAACATGAACTAAAGATGACACATAACTTTTCAAATTTCAACCATCAGTCTTTCTATGATACATTACGGTTATGAACTGATCTCCATTAAACTCTACCACTAGATGAATCCATAAACCATTTCAACACAGTATTTCTAAATGCACTTAGTTGTAGGCCCACTGTATATAAAAGACTCAAATCCAGTCATGCTTCTTGGCTTATGAAATACATGACAAACCTGATGAAGGATAGACATAACTTGGAAAACAATGGCAGAAATATAAAGCAACAAAACACCTTCCAGCCTTCAGGCAACTTTATAACTTAGTGAAAAAAACAAGTAAACCATAACAAAAAGCAATAATGTTCTCACCTTCAAACTAACCATAAGCACAACCCAAAAATATTTTGGCTTTCTAGTCACTCTCTACTGAATCCTGGCAGCAATAAAATCCTAATCTCTCTCCTAACAACTTAGCCCAACAAACTGCAACCTTATTAAATATTTGCTATATAGATTGCATCTCCTGCTTAACTATAAATTCAACATCTTCATCCAATCCCACATTACAAACTGCTCCGATCTCTCCACACACTATCTCTCTCAAAACCCACCCTAAATAATCTCCACCCAAGAAGATTCTGCACACTACTTCCCCAAACTCATACAAGCTACTGCTCCATCCCTGCTTTACCATCAAAGCAGTCCCCAGTTCCATGATAAAAAAAAAATATTCTTACACTTACATTGTCTTCACTGACAACTTTCCCTAGAATATGTTAAACTAGCTACTCATGCCACACCTTACTCAATTATTGTCCTCATGAATAGATCCATACTTGAATCCTAGATGGAAAAGGGCTCATATCATCCATTTCCACAAAGGCAGAAGCTCAACTGATGTTGTTAACTTTCATCCAGTAACAATACTGCATCTATTCTCTAAGCTACTAAACATGCATCAACACCCAGCTGCTTCCAACATGTCCTACAAATCAACTGTTAGCCCCTATTCAATGTGGTTTCATGCATGGTCACAGTACAACTTCTGCCTTTCTATCATTCATGGACACAGTAAACAGAGCAAGAGACATTGGCAACATAGTGTCTGCACTATTCCTTGACCTGCCTAATGTTTTTGGCATGGTTTATCCTACAAAACTATTGCAACAACTATCTGGCATTGGTTTGCCTACTCCTGCTATAAACTGGTTCCATAGCTGTCTTATAGGCATTAAGCAGTAAAATGGCAAGGTTCTCTATCCCCTTACCTTTTTAACACTACTGCAGTACCACAAAGTTCTGTTCTTGGACTCCTCCTTTTCAGCATCTTCATCAATAACCTCCACACTGCCTTCTTCTGAGCTGATTTCATCCAGAATATGAATGACTCCACACTTATATGCTCTTCTAACAGTCTGTCCTATCTATTGCAAATAACTTAAGAATCCTTCACCTCAGCTGAGATGCTTCTTAACACCAAAAAACAACTATGTCTCTTTTCTTCTTCCCAAAAACCTACTGTAAAAGCAAAAAGAACTTTAAAATCTTTTCATTAAATAGCATTGAAATAGAAGTAGTCTCCCACAAAAAACTATTATGTATGATAACTGGCAGTCTAAAATTTGATCTTCACATCCAAAATAACATAAAAAATCGCCAAAATTAACATGCT